>NC_057799.1:185834992-185841129 GCF_018294505.1 Triticum aestivum
CCGGCCGGCGAGCCCCGCTATGGCCACGGCCTCATCCCGCGTCCTGGCGGGCAGCGCCCCGCCCGCGCCCGTCGGGTTCGTCCGCCCGCACCTGGGCGTGTGCCCGCTCGGGCCGCGCCCTTCGCCCGCTAGCGTCCGGTGCCCGCTAAGGCCCCTAGGGCCAATGACAAATGGGGCCCAGCCCCAGAACGGTTTTTTTAAGGAATTTCAAAATGATAATAATAATAATAATAAATAAAATAATTAATTAAAGAATTAATTAACTTAATTAACTCTGTATTAGTTTAACCTAATCATTTTAGTTAACTAATTAAGCCTAACTAATTAACCTAAACCCTGATTAACCTAAACTCACGTCAGTTTGACCAGTCAACACCTCTGTTGACTGCTGACGTCATGATGACGTCAGCATGCACTGTTCTGGATAATGTTAAATTAAATTAATTAAATAAATTCTAAAAATGATTTAAAACTTTAGAAAATCATATAAAATAAACCGTAGCTCAGATGAAAATACTTTCTACATGAAAGTTGCTCAGAACAATGAGACGAATCCGAATACACAGTCCGTTGGTCAGCCACACGTCCCTAGCATAGCGAACATGCAACTTTCCCCCTCCAGTCCATCTGTCCGAAAACGCGAAACACCGGGAATACTTTCCCGGATGTTTCCCCCCTTCGCTGGTATCACCTATCCCTGCGTTAGGTCACCCCTAGCACAACGTATTTCCGCGTCTTGCTTTGTGTTACATTTGATTGCTCTGTTATTTATTGTGTTCCCCTCCGTTACTTCTTTCCGGTAGGCTCCGAGACCGTTGCCGATACCCCTGTGATCGACTACATCGACGACGACCCCTTCTTCTTGCCAGAGCAACCAGGCAAGCCCCCCCCCTTGATCACCAGATATCGCCTATTCCTTCTCTCTACTGCTTGCATTAGAATAGTGTAGCATGTTACTGCTTTCGGTTAATCCTATTCTGCTGCATAGCCTGTCATTGTTGCTACAGTTGTTATCCTTACCTGCAATCCTAAATGCTTAGTATAGGATGCTAGTATTCCATCAGTGGCCCTACACTCTTGTCCGTCTGCCATGCTATACTACTGGGCCGTGATCACTTCAGGAGGTGATCACGGGCATATGCTATATACTTTATACTGTTACATTGAATCGGGGGCGTCACAAGTTGGTATCAGAGTCGACTGCCTGTAGGAATCCCCCTTTCCACACTCCTTGGCCGAAGTTGAGTCTAGTCGATGAAAATTGTTTTACTAACTTGGCTGTGCGGCCCATGGGACCACGTCGCCATTGGGTGGTATTAGGATCTTTTATTCCTCGTCTATACTCTGGGACTCTGATCTCTCTTCTATTCGGGTTAAATAATTTTGCTAACTCTGACTCTAGGTTCTCGTAACTACTTCCTCCCGGAGAGCTCCTAATTACAAATGATCGCCTGCTGCGCCAGAAGATTCGGAGGATACTCCACGATGTTCTCTCGAGACTTTGTGCCATCTCTTTTGCGATTCCCATCCATCGATAAACCTTTATGGTAACCACGTACACTTTCCATTCATACAATTATTCCCCGTTGATCTTGTTATTATAAGATACCTCGAAATCCTCTCTATTGTTCCGAGAATATTTTGTGCCTACGGCCTTGCAGTTCTTTCCACATGAATACCCTCTACGGATAATTCCTCGCACTGAACGAGTATCCGTCCCCCCCCCATTGTTCAAATGGTTCCGAAGACACATTGAAATACTATCTGATCTTTCGAAAATCCTCTGCTCGCTATTGCTCTGCAAATACTTGTCTGCCTGCATTATGGTTAATTCCAAATGCCTAGCATTATTTATTGACATCCTTCGTCACTATCATTTTGAGACCGTTGATTCAATATGATGCGGATGCTCGCAATCATCAGTCGCAATTAGAATTCCCCCTTCCGGCTCAGACGTCATTTTTGAACATGAGCTTGTTCTCGACCAATCAATTGCCGTCGGTTGTACCCCTAAGTCTATTCAACTTATCCATTCTTAATCAGAGCGTTTGCTTTTGATCCCTTGATTTTGGAAAATCTTAATTCCTTTACATTTGAGCTCTGAATTAGTCAGTTGTTTCTACAATCCGATCTCCTTGCATTCTCTCTTCTTCTGGTTGAGTACCGATGCTCACCCCAGATCCCTTGTGGACCATCAGGTCCTTTGTTGGATTTTATCCGATAGCGTCCTTCATATTCAATAACTTTGCGAGTCCTTCTCCTGATACATAATGCCTTTGGTAAATTGTATCCTCTGCTTTGTCAACCATGCTCTACTTTCGAGCTTGTATTATTTACTCCTGAAGTTTGGGGATATGTTTCTACGATGCCCCGATGGGTTGAATCTATGCCTTCCTTAATCTGTGTGAACCCAAAAGGTTTCACGGGTCATACTCTTCTGGTATTTTGCCAGATAAAATTTCAAGACTACAACTTCATCGAACGCGAGAAGTGAATGAAAGGTTATGCATTGGAGAAGTGGGAGTCGACCTTGAACTTTGTGTTCATGCCCATGGACACGATGTGGATCTTATCATTAAAGCCTCTCTTAAATCATATTTTTTTTCTTGGTATAAGTTTATCTTATATCTGGGATCTGGCCTTTTACAATTGTGGTTCCGACCATATGTCCTTCTTTGATCCCATTTCTCGGGCAAGTTTAAGCACTTGTCTTCTGTGGATCAATACACCAGTCCAACCTTTACTTTGATCTTTCGTCGAGTATTACACCCTGGTATCTCGAGATTATCACAGAACTGCATAACTTCTTATGAGTTCTCCATCAAGTACTACATTCTCACTGATTCCAAATTTTTTTCATGGGCTCTGAGTCATTAAACACTCAAGGATACCGATAACTGAATCGAGTCCGCATCGCGATTAAACAACTATTAGTAATCTTCTTTACTTACGAGTTTGTACTCAATCACGTCATTTCTAGCCTGATCGGCTGTATCAGTAATGTGCTAAAGTTTAACTGTGCTACTTGGTCCTTATTCCCGGAGCACAGCCTTTGGCGATGAGCTAAGCTTACGTCAATTCCCTCGTCTTATCGTCCTACCTCGTACAACAAGCTTGATTCCGAATTGGTGTCGTATTCGTGGTTCCAATAATCTTTCGCTGCATCAGTCCTTTTGCTTGATGCAGTCGTTGTTCGATTGCTTCTTCGTGGAGCCTTTCGACAAAATTTGCCATGATCATCATTAGCATTCTGAGCTCTTCCAGGATATCAGTTGAATTCATGTTGAGAAATACCATCCTTGCCCTCGATGATTAGTGTTATCATCGACCACTTTATTGCCTTCCGTTCAACACAAAACTTGTTCGTGTTTTGTGTTATACCTTGAGTTCCTTGCTATCCAGCATTTGTTCTTCTTTACCTTGGGAATATTACCATCTTTCTTGTCAAGTATGTCGTGATAATTTCACCATCTCTTATGAATTATTGATGCAAGTGATGCTTCTCACCATCACCATCCTTTTCATGGCCCCCGTGTTCCAACCAGAATACCGACAAATGGACTGTGATGTGAAAAATTCAAAACTTCTAGCAACCCTATTGCTTGTAAGTTAATGAACGATAGTTACATTCTTTGTGTATTGGATATCGAATCACCCTTCTATCATTGATCTTGCTACCTAAGCCCATAATTCGGGTGCATCGTTCGACCAATGTTTAAATTGTGTATGTTTTCCTCGAGCATACCTCATTATATCATTTGATCTGGCAAATGTTATCTCTTTGTTCACATGATTGTGTAAATCCATCTTTTGGAAATCTCGATGAATTGTCGTTTAATTCATCAGCCACCCCCTCATCCTCTCCTTGGTTTAATGATGAACTCTTGTTTCGGAACTCGCTTCCATAGATCATTTCCGAGAATCTCACAGTGTCATCTCGTCAAATTGTGTTGCACCTTCTCTTCTCAGGCATCCTGATGTCTGAGGTATCCTGACAACAATCGGATCTGAATCTCGGTCAGATATGATGGTTGGGACATATTTCCAAGAGTTATAACATTGGTATCTACATAACCCGGTAAGGTGGTGTCTTTGCTTAGCACCCTTGGCCAGAGGACCTATTGTTATAGTTCCCTTTATAGCAAGGTTAGCCATTCTTCCATGAGGAAATTGTAAGACTTATTCTATAAGTTGTTCCTGATGAATCCTTTGTGTATCCAAAATCTGATCCTTACATGATGACCATGTCAATGCTATCTCGAAACATGTATGTGATACTCCGATTTTCAATAAGAACATTTGAAGCACAATGCTAAATTTTCTTTATCAAATTATCCAAACACCGTTGTATGGGTAATGACATGAAATTTCTTCCCCCTTTTCTAAAGGGTTTTCTACATTATATCCTGTCGTGGATATCATGCTCTGTTTGTCCTTGGGAAGGATATACCCCTGAATTATGTGTTTAAACACATTTTTCCTTTCCATTGTTCTGTTCAATCTGATAATCATATTTTTCTGTCCATTATTTGGTTTAACCTTTCTTGTGATCTATATGGTCTAAGCAGTAATATTCTCCTGCTTATGTAAACACCTCGGTGTACAATTCTATCAGCAAGACCCTGTTACTATTGTTGATGACATTCTGGTAACCACCGATGGACGAGAACTTTACCTATTGGTCTGCCTCGTTCAACGAGCAGGAAGATGGTTCTCTTCGTCCCTCGCCCTTGGTACCGATGTTGACGCCGACATAACTGATAGGCTATCCTCTGACATGCCTTACTTACATGATCGTGCAAGAAGTCACCGCCCTTTCCACCTTTATCCCACATGGTGGGCCCATAACCCACAGTTCCACAGGATCGAAACTTGGGTCTCCTGTACACCTCCTTTGTTCCCGAAGTTATTCCTCCCGCGCGGCCTCATATGTAATTTGCGAGCCACCTTCTGAGAGATCATCAATTCTGGTATCAGACGCCATAGTTTTTCTCGTTGCTCTGGACCCCCTTTCACGCCTTGTTTCAGGCATCGAACGATTGCCTGCCCGCACGAAACTTCCCATGATACCTCCTTACTTTGCCCTCGATATTTTCGAAAGTTTCAATTCGAGAGTTACTTTCGCCACCTTCATCGATGTTATCGACCAGATAGTCGACCTTGCAGAGGTCTGTTCTCCCGGTATGCCACCCTTTATTCTTTCGTAAGTACGATGGAGTTCCTGAAGAAAGGGCATCGATTTCATCATGATGACCTGAAGCAGAGAAATGAAGACATCAATGTATTGGACCGGCCTCTTCGAGAAGAGCAAGCCAGGATGAGAAGACCTGCTAGATTTGTTACCACACCTTCTCCCCTTTCACTACCTCTTAAATCTCGGGACGAGGTTTCTTGTTGTGGAGGAGAATTGTGATGCCCGGATAATTAGGCTACAGTAATCCCACGTTAACGATGCCACGTCACCACGGTTACTGTTGTTAATCTCGCGTTAGTTCAAAACCGATTCAAATTCAAAATTGAATTAAAGGCAAACAACAAAAGTTCTCAAACTTTAAAAATAAAATGTCCGGGTTGTGCCAAGTAATGCAAAGTTAGTTGTGGTGAGGAAACCCCACTTTTATAAAATGTTTTAATACTCTAAAATGTTTAAAACAGTAGTTGAAACGATTAAATAAGTGCCTTTGATATTTTATAAAATCATAAACTATTTTATTTTGGGGTAAAACTTTTTAGGGTAGTGGGTTATTTTGAAACACTATTTTGGAGCTATTGTCATATTTTACTAAACTAAAAATAAAGTATAACTAAAAGAAAACAGAAAAGAAAAATAAGAAAAATAAGAAAAAGTAAAAGAAAACAAAACAAACAAAAAAGAAAGAAAGAGGAACCGCACCGCTGGGCCAGTTGGCCCAGCTGCTAGCCAAACCGGCCCAGGTCGCCCTCCCCACTCCCCATATCCCCCACCCCGGTCAAACCCTAACCCGTAACCCCCCACTCGCCCCCACTATGCTCTCCCCCCCCCGATCCGATCTGGATCGGGACTTGCCTCGTCGCCACCCCACCGGCGCCCGTCGCTCCGACTCGCCGGGCCACCTCGCCGCTCGTCGAACGCATCCCCGCTGCGCGCCGACGACCAC
>NC_057799.1:185841744-186011875 GCF_018294505.1 Triticum aestivum
CGTGGCCGGTCGGCGAGCCCCGCCGTGGCCACGGCCTCATCCCGCGTCCTGGCGGGCAGCGCCCCGCCCGCGCCCATCGGGTTCGTCCGCCCGCACCTGGGCATGTGCCCGCTCGGACCGCGCCCTTCGCCCGCTAGCGTCCAGTGCCTGCTAAGGCCCCTAGGGCCTATGACAAATGGGGCCCAGCCCAGAACGGTTTTTTTAAGGAATTTTAAAATAATAATAATAAAATAATTAATTAATTAATTAATTTAAGAATTAATTAACTTAATTAATTCTGTATTAGTTCAACCTAATCATTTTAGTTAACTAATTAAGCCTAACTAATTAACCTAAACCCTGATTAACCTAAACAGTGTATGACAGGTGGGTCCCACTGGACCCACACGTCAGTTTGACCAGTCAACACCTCTGTTGACTGCTGACGTCATGCTGACATCAGCATGCACGGTTCTGGATAATGTTGAATTAAATTAATTAAATAAATTCTAAAAATGATTTAAAACTTTAGAAAATCATATAAAATAAACCGTAGCTCAGATGAAAATACTTTCTACATGAAAGTTGCTCAGAACGACGAGACGAATCCGAATACAAAGTCCGTTGGTCAGCCACACGTCCCTAGCATAGCGAACATGCAACTTTCCCCCTCTAGTCCGTTTGTCCGAAAACGGGAAACACCGGGAATACTTTCCCGGATGTTTCCCCCCTTCACCGGTATCACCTATCCCTGCGTTAGGTCACCCCTAGCACAACGTATTGCCGCGTCTTGCTTTGTGTTACATTTGATTGCTCTGTTATTTATTGTGTTCCCCCTCCGTTACTTCTTTCTGGTAGGCTCCGAGACCGTTGCTGATACCCCTGTGATAGACTACATCGACGACGACCCCTTCTTCTTGCCAGAGCAACCAGGCAAGCCCCCTCCCTTGATCACCAGATATAGCCTATTCCTTCTCTCTACTACTTGCATTAGAATAGTGTAGCATGTTACTGCTTTTGGTTAATCCTATTCTGCTGCATAGCCTGTCATTGTTGCTACAGTTGTTACCCTTACCTGCAATCCTAAATGCTTAGTATAGGATGCTAGTATTCCATCAGTGGCCCTACACTCTTGTCCGTCTGCCATGCTATACTACTGGGCCGTTATCACTTCAGGAGATGATCACTATGCTATATACTTTATACTGTTACATTACTTATGATACTGTTCGGAGATGGGGGCTGAAGGGGCAGGTGGCTCCATCCCGGTAGAGGTGGGCCTGGGTTCCCGACGGCCCCCGACTGTTACTTTGTGGCGGAGCGACAAGAGGTGGGCCTGGCCCTGGTCGGCGTTCGCGGTTACTTCAAAATAACACGCTTAACGAGATCTTGGTATTTGATCTGAGTCTGGCCATTGGCCTATACGCACTAACCAACTGCGCGGGAACAGTTATGGGCACTCGACGTCGTGGTATCAGCCAAAGCCTTCGTGACGTCAGCGACTGAGCGGCGCGCGCCGGATTGGAACGTAAGCCTGCTCTTGTATTAAGGGGGCTAGTTCTGCTTCCGGCCGCGTTTGCAACGTGCAGGTGTGCGATGAGCGATGGGCCCAGACCCCTGTGCCATAGGATTTAGACCGGCGTGCTGACCTCTCTGTTGTGCCTAGGTAGGGCTGCGACGTGTTGATCTTACGAGGCCGGGCATGACCCAGGAAAGTGTGTCCGGCCAGATGGGGTCGAGCGTGTTGGGTTATGTGGTGCACCCCTGCAGGGAAGTTTATCTATTCGAATAGCCGTGTCCCTCGGTAAAATGACGACCCGGAGTTGTACCTTGACCTTATGACAACTAGAACCGGATACTTAATAAAACACACCCTTCCAAGTGCCAGATATAACCCGGTGATCGCTCTCACACAGGGCGACGAGGGGAGGATCGCTGGGTAGGATTATGTTATGCGATGCTACTTGGAGGACTTCAATCTACTCTCTTCTACATCCTGCAAGACGGAGGCTGCCAGAAGCGTAGTCTCCGATAGGACTAGCTATCCCCCTCTTATTCTGGCATTCTGCAGTTCAGTCCACCGATATTGCCCCTTTACACATATACCCATGCATATGTAGTGTAGATCCTTGCTTGCGAGTACTTTGGATGAGTACTCACGGTTGCTTTTCTCCCTTTTTTCCCCCTTTCCATTCTACCTGGTTGTCGCAACCAGATGCTGGAGCCCAGGAGCCAGACGCCATCGTCGACGACGACTCCTACTACACCGGAGGTGCCTACTACTACGTGCAGGCCGCTGACGACGACCAGGAGAGTTTAGGAGGATCCCAGGCAGGAGGCCTGCGCCTCATTCGATCTGTATCCCAGTTTGTGCTAGCCTTCTTAAGGCAAACTTGTTTAACTAATGTCTCTACTCAGATATTGTTGCTTCCGCTGACTCATCTATGATCGAGCACTTGTATTCGAGCCCTCGAGGCCCCTGGCTTGTATTATGATGCTTGTATGACTTATTTTACTTTTAGAGTTGTGTTGTGATATCTTCCCGTGAGTCCCTGATCTTGATCGTACACATTTGCGTGTATGATTAGTGTATGATTGAATCGGGGACGTCACACAGGGCTCGGAAGGGTTGGCCGGCACCTCCCAGCCATGAAAGTCAGCGAGCGCGACGATCGTCTCGTCGGCCAGGGGGCGATCGAACATGCGTGCATACTTCTCGAGGATGGAATCGGAGATGGGTTTATCCTCCTGTAGCAGGTCGAGCCGTCAAAGGATGACCCGTTTTGCCTTCATCTCAGAGTCCAGGCCCCTGTCCGCCTTGGCAATGCGCCCACTGCGTCATGGCGTGAAGTCCAGGGGGATGGTGTTGCGGCGCCGGCGCTGCGTTGGAGGGGGAAGGAGTGGCACGTTGGGCTGCTGCGCAGAGGAGACAAACCGCTCCAGCCACCCCTCGGCCGTGTGATCGGAGCGCTCGATGGTCTGGATGGAGCCCGAGTTGCATGGTGCAATCATTATGGCCCGGCATGGGTTGGGTGCGTAGGGTTCGACCTGTCCTTGGGTCCCGTGTGCATGCGCAACGCTGATTTGTCCTTGGGCCTCGGGGGAATGCACGGGGCCGAGTGGCCCTAGGTCCTCGGGGGCATGCACGGCGCTGGTTGGCTCCTGGGAGGAGTGGGCGCGCAGCGCATTGGCTGGTGATGGGACGGATAGCACCTCGGGGGCGGGCATTGGCTGGTCCGCCTGGTGGCCGCGGGGTGGGGGGAGCTGGGATTGGCACAACATGTGTCAGACTGCACCAGACTGTCGGTCGCAGGGCGGGCAGAGGGATCTCTGTCGGGGGAGCCCAGGGCATCCAACGCTGCCGCTCACCCCGAGGGTGGACCCGAGGGGCCCTGGTCGGGCGCAGACGACCGACGTGTGGCGAGCCCGTGCTGGTCTGCACTGGCTGGGGGAGGCAGCACGGGGTCGTCCTGGAGCGAAGAACACGTCAACCCGTTGACCGCGGAGTCCGAGGCCCGCATGTGAGCGGCTGTGGCGGCAGCAGAACTGGGCCCGGGCATCACAGTAGCGACCCGTTGGGCTAGCGATGGCCCAGTAGCTGGCACACGTCCAGCGGATGGGTGCGGGCCCAGAATGCCCTGCCAGCCGCGATATGGAAGTCGCGTAGCCCGGCGGCGGCGGTGGTGACCGGACTGCCCACGGCCCCGGCGACCGGATGTGGGCGCTTGGGCGGAGCGCGGCGGGAACACGTGGCGCTGAGGCCACCTGGGGGTAGTGGGGGGACGGGGTGTTGGTGTCGCCGTCGCGGCGAGCGCCCGGCGAGGACGGCCTGGCAGCGGAAGGAGCCGGTAGACGGAAGTCCTCGGGGGCAGTGACGATGATCTGCACCGGCTTGCTCAAGGTGTGCCTGACGAAGCGCTCAGCCCGGTCTGGATCGGCGTCCGCATCGACGGCGTCCCGCTCTGGGAGCAGCAAGTCGGTGGACCGGGGGATGGCGTCGGGGTTCGCGGTCCGGGCCGAGAACCTGAACCGGGACATGTCGCTGCCGTCGCGGGTGGAGGGGAGGAGGTGTTCAATCTCAAGGAAAGGAGCAAGCATGGCCTCGACGGAGGACCGGCGCCACGCCTGCTCAGGAAGGCCAGCGATCTCAACATCGACCGGGAAGCGCAGCTGGACTGGCTCGCAGCCTGCAGAGTGGCTCCAGGGATGGACGATGAGACGGAAACGTGGCGATCGCACCGGGCGCAGGGCCACCCTAGCGCGAGCCTCGGTCGTGGAGAACTTGAGGAGGAACTCGTCGTGGCCGCGGCTGTGGACGAAGAACTCGTCGTCAACGAGGTGGAACCTCTCGCGCAGAAGCGCCGCGACGTCTTCGCGGCGAACCCCGGTGCGGTTGCCAGCCACGGTTGCGGTGAGGGCACGCTCCCGTAGCTCCGTCTCGGTGGCGACCAACCTAGCCGTGCTTGGCAGGTAGCAGACGGCTGATGCTGGGCGGAGGGCAGGGTGACCAGAGAGCACGACCGGCGTCGTGCTGGATGTGGTGGACGGGCACCCGCGGGGAGAGCTCGTCTGCGACGCCAGGGCGGGCGAGGACCGGCCCCCACTCCCGAAGGACGCGGGGTGGCTGGGGCCGGCGACACTCGCGCCCGAGGCAGCAGAAGCCGTCGAAGGGGAGGGGTGGCCCGCTTGCGGAGAAGACGCGCAGCGGCGTTGGACGGCGGCTCGGCGGAGGAAGCCAGGGAACGCAGAGAACGCGGGGCGGTGCAGTCACGCGCCACGTGCCCCGGGAACCGGCAGCGGCGGCAGCAGATGGCGCGACGGCACTCCGAGCGGGGGTGACCAGTGCTGAAGCAGCGCGGGCACTCGCCCGGTGCGGCCACCGGTGGGGGGCGACAAGCCGGGGCTGGGTTCTGGCGGGGGCGGCGAGGAGAGCGGCGGCGCGGGCGCTTGCGGCCGCGGGCCATCTCATAGGGCTCCTCGGGGCCGACGCGGTGGATCTAAGAGCGCAGCCCAAAGCGCGTGGACGGCAGCGACCCGCCCTCAGAGAACGCAAGGGGCTCGTCGCACAGCGCGGCACGATAGGAGAGTGGCGCGCCGGGGCTGACAGATCCAGAGGCCGAAGGGCTGGAGTCCATCCAGCGAAGCTCGCGGTCGTGGCCGCCGGCGGGGGGCGACAAGCCGGGGCTGGGTTCCGGCGGAGGCGGCGAGGAGAGCGGCGGCGCGGGCGCTTGTGGCCGCGGGCCATCTCATAGGGCTCCTCGGGGCCGACGCGGTGGATCTAAGAGCGCAGCCCAAAGCGCGTGGACGGCAGTGACCCGCCCTCAGAGGACGCAAGGGGCTCGTCGCACGGCGCGGCACGATAGGAGAGTGGCGCGCCGGGGCTGACAAATCCAGAGGCCGAAGGGCTGGAGTCCATCCAGCGAAGCTCGCAGCCGCGGACGCCGGCGGGGAGGGGCGAGTCCATCCGTCCGCGTGGGAGGGGGAGGGGGGACTGAGGCATGGGCGGCGTGGCCGGAGTGGCCGCCGTCGAGCTTGGTGGTCGCCGAGGCCGGAGTGGCCGACGGTGAGAGGCGTGGGGCGTGGGAGCTGTGCGTTAGGCACCTCGTCTGAAATATCTATGCCGTCTTTGCAATTTATGTGCAATTATCTGCTATGGATGCACAAGATTATTCTGGAGCCGGTTTAATCTATTCCTCCACATTCACTAACCTGGTTCCAGAATAATCATACAACATAATATAATGTTTCAATTTTTAGCACAGATGCAGATGCTCGTTCCTTTTTAGTCTGGATATAACTCGACACAAATTTTATATGCGGAGTAAAAAGGAATGGAGGGGGTACATTTCAAGTGCCTCGCTAAAGCACATAAATGCATGGACGGTCTGCGATTGCAGAAACACGAAGCACCTGATCCCCTAATTTCTGCAGTGATACGTGTACTACTTGAACGTTGATCCCCTAAATTCAGCAGTGATACGCGATGCACTACTTGAAGGTATTATAGTTCCCCACATGTTTTCGTGTGACTGTTGAAAACAAACTTTTTTTCTGACGCAACATGAAACAGTTGGACAGATTAGATATGATTTACAACTTCCCTTAGGAGACACAAGATACATATCTTGCAATCTGTCCCAACTTACTTAGTACTACCAGCAATCTTAGCACTTTTAATGACTGTCCTTTCTCGTTTTTAATGTGTCACGAGCTTATTTCCTCCAGGGCAAACAGTCGTCATGTTTGGTGCAAATGTACAACTAAATCATTGCCTGTGTCTGTGTGCTCCTTTTCCAAAGAAAGCCATTATGTGCTCCTCTGCTTTTGGGCTGTTATTGAGTGACTCTAATTAAAATCCATAATGGCCTATTGCTTCTAGGCTTTAGTTCGGTGTTACGGGTTCAGGTTGTGGAGAAGCTCATGATCTAATTAAAATCAATAGTGGTCCTTTGTTGTATGTAAACTTGACATGCCAATTAGATATTCACCATACTAATGGGTGTATCTAGTGTAGATCATGAAAAAACATCTGCATCTTAATCCATCATGCTGTAAAAGAAAACATAATCCATCAGAGTCACTAAAAGTCATACACTGCAAAAAGCACACAAGGCACCGATTGATAAGCTTGAAAAGCCAGAGCCCTAGTACGCCTTGAACTGGTTAGAAAAAAAGGGCAGATCCTTCACTAATTGTATTCTTGAATCAAACGTTTCGGATATCTGAAACACAAAAATACATATAAAAAATCCCCACAAAAAGAAAGGACAGGGTAACAAAAGTCACATGCTGGAGATGCACTGACTAGATACTCCTGTGATCCTGTCCTAGGTTAGATACTTTGTATTGCTGACATACTCTCGGAGAAACCCTAGATCTAGTCGCCTGATCGGACAATGGCGATGCTATTTGCTTTGCTTGGCATTGTGTTATCTCTTGTGGGCATCGTCTTGGAGGTGGATCCGGCCAGAGGACACGTGGCTTATGGAGGTGGTGTGTGGCGGCTCGCGTAGCATTATCATGGGGTGTGCGTGAGACCGTCGGTGGTGGGAAGCAGGAGCACTCTTCACATGCGAGGAACGTTAGATGCGCCAAAATGGTTGTTTCTTGTGGGATTAAGGAGACATGTGTCCGCCTGCTTTCAGGCATGCCGTTCCACTCTGGTGTCGGCGAGGTTTACAGGTTTGCTCATGGAAGGTTTGATCGATGCGTGGGTTTGGGTGCGCACTCTGGTAGAGAGCGACGCTCGAGTGCCCAACATGTGTCACGTGGTGTCAGCCTATCCGACATCTTGTATGTTATGTGGTGCTTTAGACCTAGCGTAGCTAGGTGTGACTTCCACTAGTTCAGGGTTTCGCACGGTTTCCCTTCAATAAACCAAGCAATCCTTTCTCTTTCTTCTTCATTTTGTACTAGCCTCTATGTTGTGCTTTTCTTCTTTGGGGTGTTCTTAGGGCATCCCCACAAATGTTTTTCTAATCTGACGCGGATGAAAGATTATTGGTCTATGTGAAGGTCGTTTCTTGCCAAAGAAACGGCTATGCACAGTTATATAGTATAAGAGTATGGTACGTGAGTCCATCGTGAATAAAAAAGTAATTAGAGAGGAGAGAAGAAGTGAGTTAAAAAGAAATAGGAGATTCCCTTATAATACCTTTTTTAATCAATCATTTTGACAGTTCTTCTCCAAACATTAAATTGTGTGTCTAAGTTGTATTGGATAGCTGGACCGATTTTTTTTAGAATCAAGAGCTTTATTAATCATATAGCAGGATTACATTCCTTCATTACTTATGTCGCAAGGAAGGACGAACCATAATTAATCCACAAACATCATTTCCTAGAGGAGTTACATTATTTCACGCCGAGATGTGCTAGTTCATTTGCTTCCCTCGCCGTGAACACCATACGAAACTCCTCAAAATTCCCGCAAAGCCCTACCATTCTCGTTAAAGTGGTAGTAACCTCCGAGGAATCAAACCCGGACTGAGTTAGTCCCACCCCATCTTGCATCGAGCTGCTCCATCACTCACTTGCTCACCTAGTCACCTATGCAGCGGCAGAGCTCTGTACAACAAGAGGGGTGGGGGAGGGGGGTTGTGGCGCCCCTGACCTTGGACCAAAGTGTGAAGAAAATTTTAAGGGGAGGGCTTACATGAGATCTTTTTGTGGCATTTTGCAACCCCCCCCCCAAGCACTCATGTTTTAGCTGTTAGAGTTATAATATAAGTCATGTATACCCCTTTGTATTTATCCCGTAGTATAAGGGGTTTCCTGCATATGTACCACACCTGTATATGTATATATATCGGCCTATGGCCTCATGGGAATACAAGTTGCTTATTCCTAACATGGTATTAGAGCTTTAGGTCTCTTTTTCGCACGCGCAACTCGTGCTTCGATCCACTTCCGCCGCCGCCGCGTTCTTTCTTCGCGACGCTGCTGCGTCCTCTCCCGCCAGGCGCCTCTCCTCCCGATCGTGCCCTCCTCTCCTCGATAGCAGGGAAGCCCCCGATCGGTGCTGCTCTCGTCCAAAGATCCGGCCGGTCCCGATCGATCTCCTGCACTCTCGCCGGTCTCGCTCGTCCCGCTGTCCCGATCGGCGCTGCTCAGGCGCCCAGCCCGTCCCGCTCGGCGCAGCTCCCATCTCCAAGCTCCAGTCGGCCCCTCCCGCCGTCCGCTGTCCGCCCCTCCCGCTCGGTCCCTCCCGCCGTCCGCCCCTCCCGCCTCCTCTCGCCAGGAGCAGTTTGGGCGGCTCGCGGTTGCGCCGTTTTCCTCTCGGCGGCGCCTCCTGCTCCCAGCCACGTGAGGGCAGCGGAGGCATCGGCTCCGGGCGTGCCTTCCTGTCTCTGCTTTCCCCAAAAAAAATGTATGCTGCATCAGGCTATGTTTCGGTCCCTCGCTGTCCGGTGATCTTTGATGGTACTAACTACACCGAGTTCGCTGGCTTCATGCGCATTCACATGCGTGGCATCCGTCTCTGGGGTGTTCTTTCTGGCGAGGTCTGCTGTCCGCCACGTCCGATTCCTCCGGTGGCCCCTACTCCGCCGACTCCACTGGTTCTTCCTCCGGATGCTAATCAGGCCGCCAAGGATGCGGCTAAGATTGCTGATGAGGCTGCTGATCGTGCCTATGATGAGAGGGCTTTGGCTTATGAGGAGGCTCTTCAGACGTATCATGGTGCTTTGTCTGTTTACACTCAGTGGCTTGATGATGATGCTCGTGCTGCAGCTGTTCTCACTGCTAGTGTTCTGCCTCAGTTTGCTTCTGAGTTTCTGGGTCTTCCTACTGTCTTCCAGATGTGGACCTGTCTTCGTCAGCGCTATGAGCCCTCTGGTGATGCCTTATATCTTTCTGTGGTTCGTCAGGAGCATGCTCTTCAGCAGGGTGACTCTACTGTTGATGACTTTTATGCACAGAGTTCTGCTATCTGGCGCCAGCTTGATTCTCTCCGCAGTGCTGGTTGTCGTACTTGCCCCTGCTGCCAGGCTGTCCAGGCCGATTTGGAGTTTCATCGCGTCTATGAGTTCCTGTCTCGGCTCCGTAAGGAGTTTGAGCCCCGGCGTGCTCAGTTGTTTGCTCGTGGCCGTATTTCTCTCATGGAGGCGCTTTCAGAGATTCGTGCTGAGGAGACTCGCCTACGTGGTGCTGGTTTGCTGGAGGTTCCCTCTGTGCTCGCTACTCGGGTTTCTTCCACTCCACCTGCTGCACCGCCCCATTCTCGCTCGAGTGCTCCGCCGCTCTTGCCCACTCCTTCTAGAGGCTCAGGTCGGCCCCGTTCACATTGTGACTACTGCAACAATGATGGTCATATTGAGTCCCAGTGCTACACAAAGCGGAAACACCTGCGCAAGGCGCGATCATCCTCCTCAGGGACTTCGTCATCTCCCTCGCCAGCTTCATCCATTGCTTTGACCGAGCAGGATATTCTGAGACTTAAGCGTCTGCTCGCGGCTTCAGGTTCTTCCTCGACAGGTACTGCTGGTTCTGTGACTGATGCTTCCCGCACTGAGCACCCGCCCTCTACACAGTCAGGTACATCCCCATGGGTTCTGGATTCTGGAGCTTCTTTTCATATGTCTTCTCATTCTTCCGATTTGTCTTCTCTTCGCTCGCTGGATTCTCCTGTTCATGTCTTCACTGCTGATGGTACTCCACTTTCTGTTGCTAGTAGAGGCCATCTTTCTACTCCTTCTTATTCTGTTCCTGATGTTGCTCATGTTCCTCGACTTATCATGAATCTGTTTTCTGCCGGTCAACTTACTGATTCTGGTTGTCGTGTCATCCTTGATGTTGACTCTTGTTCTGTCCAGGATCGTCGCACGCACACTCTGGTTGGGGCTGGCCCTTGCCGCCGTGATTCTCAGGGTCTTTGGGAGTTGGACTGGCTTCATGTTCCTTCCGCTGCCACCACCATCGCCAGTTCCTCCGCTGCTGTCGCTTCTGTTACTGGTTCCTTCAAGCAGTGGCATCATCGACTTGGTCATCTGTGTGGTTCTCGATTATCGTCTTTAGTTCGTCGAGGTCTTCTGGGGTCTGTCTCAAGAGATGTCTCTTTAGAGTGTCAGGGTTGTCGTCTTGGCAAGCAGATTCAGCTACCATATTCTCATAGTGAGTCAGTGTCTCAGCGTCCTTTCGATTTAGTCCATTCTGATGTATGGGGTCCGGCTCCTTTCACTTCGAAAGGTGGTCATAAATACTATATTATTTTCATCGATGATTTTTCTCGTTACACATGGCTTTATTTCATGACTTCACGTAGTGAGGTGTTGTCTATTTATAAGCGTTTTGCTGCCATGGTTCATACTCAGTTCTCTTCACCCATTCGTGTTTTTCGTGCTGACTCCGCTGGTGAGTATATCTCTAAGATGTTGCGTGGTGTCCTTGCTGAGCAGGGTACTCTTGCCCAGTTCTCTTGTCCTGGTGCTCATGCTCAGAATGGTGTGTCTGAGCGGAAGCATCGTCACCTTCTTGAGACGGCTCGTGCTATGATGATCGCCGCCTCTCTTCCGCCTCATTTTTGGGCCGAGGCTATCTCCACTTCTGTCTATCTCATCAACCTTCAGCCATCTGCTGCTTTGCAGGGTGGTGTTCCTTTTGAGCGTCTGTTTGATCGCTCTCCCGATTATTCGATGCTTCGCTTGTTTGGTTGTGTTTGCTATGTTCTTCTTGCCCCTCGCGAACGCACCAAACTGACCGCTCAGTCTGTTGAGTGTGTCTTCTTAGGCTACAGTGATGAGCATAAGGGCTATCGTTGTTGGGATCCTGTCGGTCGTCGGATGCGTATCTCTCGAGATGTGACTTTTGATGAGTCTCGTCCTTTTTACCCACGACCATCTTCCTCGGTCTTTTCAGTGGAGGATATCTCTTTTCTCACTTTTCCTGACTCCCCTATCACTCCCGTCGCGCCTGTGCCTATTCGTCCCACTCCCTCTGCTTCTCCACCCCTCGTCGATTCACCGCCACCATCTTCCCCGGTCTCCTCACCTAGCATGTCACCGGATTCTACACCTACATCTCCGGTGACTTCTTCGTCACCACCCCCTGATTCTACCTTGGCGATTCCTCCTTCTCTTGTTCCATCTCTTCCGCAGCATTACACTCGTCGTTCACGACCTGTGGATGCTTCCTTGGATGAGTCGTCCTCTTCCTCTCAGCCTACTTATGGCTTGCGTTCTCGTCCTCGTCCGCCTATTGATCGCTTTGGATTTCCCACCGCTGGTGCTGCTGTTCTTGAGCCGACTTCTTACCGTCAGGCTGTTGTTCATCCTGAATGGCAGTTTGCGATGGCGGAGGAGATTGCTGCTCTTGAACGCACTGGTACCTGGGATCTTGTTTCTCTTCCTCCCGGAGTCCGTCCCATCACTTGTAAGTGGGTCTACAAGGTTAAGACTCGCTCCGATGGTTCTCTTGAGCGTCACAAAGCTCGTCTTGTGGCTCGTGGTTTTCAGCAGGAGCATGGTCGTGATTATGACGAGACTTTTGCTCCTGTGGCCCATATGACCACTATTCGTACACTTCTTGCCGTTGCCTCTGCACGCCACTGGTCTATATCTCAGCTTGATGTTAAGAATGCCTTTCTTAATGGTGAGCTGCGTGAGGAGGTGTACATGCAGCCACCACCTGGGTATTCTGTTCCTGATGGCATGGTGTGTCGTCTTCGTCGCTCTCTCTATGGCCTTAAGCAAGCCCCTCGCGCCTGGTTTGAGCGTTTTGCTTCTGTGGTCACTACTGCTGGTTTTTCAACAAGTGCTCATGATCCCGCATTGTTTATTCACCTTTCTCCTCGTGGTCGGACTCTTCTTCTTCTCTATGTTGATGATATGGTCATCACTGGGGATGACCCCGAGTATATTGCCTTTGTAAAGGCCCGTCTTAGTGAGCAGTTTCTTATGTCTGATCTTGGACCTCTTCGCTATTTTCTTGGGATTGAAGTCTCTTCTACCTCTGATGGCTTTTTTATATCCCAGGAAAAGTATATCCAGGATCTTCTTGCTCGTGCTGCTCTTTCTGACGAGCGCACTGTTGAGACTCCTATGGAGCTCAATGTTCACCTCCGTGCTACTGATGGTGATCCTCTCCCTGACCCGACGCGTTATCGTCATCTCGTTGGCAGTCTTGTCTATCTAGCTGTCACTCGTCCGGACATCTCTTATCCGGTTCATATTCTGAGTCAGTTTGTTTCTGCTCCCACATCGGTTCATTATAGTCATCTCCTTCGTGTTCTCCGATATCTTCGGGGCACGATCTCTCACCGTCTCTTCTTACCTAGCTCCAGTTCTTTACAGCTTCAGGCCTATGCGGATGCTACGTGGGCTAGTGATCCTTCTGATCGCCGTTCGCTTTCTGCTTACTGTGTTTTTCTTGGCGGTTCTCTCATTGCCTGGAAGACGAAGAAACAGATTGCAGTTTCCCGTTCGAGTGCTGAGGCTGAGTTGCGAGCTATGGCTCTTTTGACGGCAGAGGTGACTTGGTTACGATGGTTACTTCAGGACTTTGGTGTTTCTGTCACTACACCGACTATGCTCTTATCTGACAGTACAGGTGCTATTAGCATTGCGCGCGATCCTGTGAAGCATGAGCTCACCAAGCATATTGGTGTTGATGCTTTCTATGTGCGCGCTGCCGTGCAGGATCAGGTCGTTGCTCTTCAGTATGTGCCTTCCGAGTTACAGTTGGCGGATTTCCTGACGAAGGCCCAGACTAGAGCACAACATGGCTTTTATCTCTCCAAACTCAGTGTTGTTCCTCCACCATGAGTTTGAGGGGGGTGTTAGAGTTATAATATGTCATGTATACCCCTTTGTATTTATCCCGTAGTATAATGGGTTTCCTGCATATGTACCACACCTGTACATGTATATATATCGGTCTATGGCCTCATGGGAATACAAGTTGCTTATTCCTAACATTAGCCTCCCTCTCCCCTCAGCATTTTCTATGTAGCTCCGCCGGTGCACCAATGACATGCCAAATGCACGCGTTTTCCTGAGAGGCCACATCGGGTCTTCTTAATCATCCAACGACACTATTATCTTTTTTTTTTTTGAACTAGACACTATTATCTTTGGTTGGCACTATGTTCTCTTTTGAAGGCATCGTCTTAGGGTGGATCCAGTCAGAGTGACTAGTGGCTCTTGGAGTTGGTGGGCGGCGGCTCACGTAGCATCATCGCGGCGGTGTGTGTGAGGCCGTCGATGGTAGGCAGCAAGAGCACTCTTTCGCATGTGAGAAGCTTGACATGATCCAAATTGGTCGTTTCTTGTGGGATCGCAGAGGCATATGTCCACCTCCTTTGGGACATGCCGTTCCACTCTGGGTGTCGATGAGGGTGGCAAGTTTTGCTCATGGCACATCTGATGGGTGCGTTGGTTTGGATGTGCCCTCGCTCGCTGCTCCATCACTCATCACTGACTCGCCCAGTCACCCGTGACATGCCAAATGCAGGCGTCTTCCTGTGAGCCTGTGACTCCGCATCGGGATCCCCGAGCTGAGCTCGACGGTCACGGCCTGCCATTTCTTCTTCCGGTGGCAGCAGCAGTTACTAGTCAGCTGCCGTGCTCCCGTCTGGCCTCCCGTTTCTAGACAGCGGTACTACGTGATGGAGCCTCCTGCCTGCTGCTGCTGGCCGTATCATTCGCAGGAGGCTCGGAGCTCCATCCCATCGCGCACAGTACAGTTTCTCGTGCAACCGCACCCGGCCATCTGGGCTGGGCTGGGCTGTGGGGGGATAACACGGCACAGTAGATGGACCGACCATTCCTTCGCCTGGACCTGTAAAAATTCAGCATGCAACCGGGGAGGGGACGCACGTGGGGGGTCAGCCCGAGTTGATGATTAATTGGAGCTGGCCCGCCAGAGGTGTACGTGCATGCCGGCCGATGCGGACCCCGGCGGCGAGCCCAACTGCTGGGCGTCCTGCTCCCGCAGCAGGGCGGCATGGGAGGAGCTTCAGAATCCTTCTTTTCTCACTCCTTGGAGGCTTCAACCGGCGTTTGCTCTTGCTCCCCGCAGCTCACGTTCAGCCCAACCAGTGCGCTTCCAAACCGAAAATTGCGGACCGAATCTGGCTCTTCGTTTCTTAATTATGTTGTCGCTGTGACAGGCCTCTGACTGCTGCTCTGCTGCAACCCCTTCTACTGTTCTACTACACGAGGATTGATCACCTTTGAACATTGCTTAAAACTTATTAAAATTCCCAATGTTTGCACACTATTTTAGCCTTCTATATTTGCTTTAGAGAAAACGAGCGCACTTTTCTTGGGCTGGCCGGATGAGTTGATGTCAGGTCGTGCGTCTGCGTGCATGAGATGATCATTCCTACTAGTCCTAGCTAATTATGTACGAGGATTCATCACCTTACGTGGCGGCCGTCCAAGCTTGGGTTGTTGTGAAGTAGTTCTCACTTCAACTCACATGCCATCATGCCGTCGCGCTAGACAACGACATGTGATGCACCTTTTTCCTTTTCTTGGACGGCCGGCCGTGACGTACGTATTTATTTATATGCACCACAGTGTATACAGTAGCAATTGGCAGTACGTAGCTTCCTCCTGACTCGTGAGAAAACACATACCGACGTACGTACGTTCCCAGTACATTTGATTTGAAACGCACACACAAATAAGCCTACCTCATGCAATTTGCTACCACCAATACCGCACAGTTTTGCTAAAAAAAATACTGCACAGTGCGACGTAATTTTTTCCCCAAAAGCGAAACACTTGCCAGAAAAATGGAACTCCTGACCTCTCATTGATAAACGTGTGCTGCTGACCACTGGAACTGATGGCTGCTGGTGACTCATTGGCAGCGCCGACATATCTGAATCTATTTTTGAAAATTATAAACAATTTTGAAATACCGAACATTTTTTGAATAATGTGACCAATTTTGATATTCCATATATTTTATGAAAACCACGTTCATTTTTTCAAACGTGAACACTTTACTGAAATCCCAAACAATTTTTCAAAAATTATAAATTTTTTTCTGAAAAACAGGAACATCTTTTTGAAAACATGAACAATTTTTGAAAATTCGAAACGTTTTTAAAAAACAAACAATTTCAAAAAATACAATCAATATTTGAAAAATGAACAGTTTTTGAACGTCCAAAGTATTTTTGAAGTTTTCGAAAAATTTCTAAAATTACGAATTTTTTGAAAATTATGATTTTTTAAATGCAAACATTTTCGTTGAAATTTCTGAACTTTTCTTGAAAAACAAAATAGAAATTTGAAAAATACATATATAAAGAAAAAGAAAAAATCCTTACAAAACAAGAGAAAAAGACAAAATAAATGGTTGTGCTACACGTCGACCGGCGGAAAGATCCGCCGGTCTAGAAGCCGTGCGATCTGAAGCAATCTACCGGTCAAGCGTCGTTGTCACTTTTGCAACACAAGTCGTGTTGTGAAAACACTTTTGCCACACATGTCTTGTTGCAGAAATATTTGTAACAAAGGTTGTGTTACAAGATTTTTTCTGCCAAAGGTCTTGTTGCAGAATATTTTTGAGATTTGTTTTGAAACATATATCGTGTTCAAATTTTTTTTGCAACGGATGTCTTGTTGCAAAAAGTCACCGCGTTGCATTGCTTGCGGTCATGGCATCGAGCAGAAGCTTAGTCTTGTTGGGGAAGGGAGGAGGGGTGTTGCATATCCGATGATGGTGGTGGTGGAGGCGATGCAACATGGGGCCGGAGCGGCATAGCTGGGCGACGGCGGCGGGAGCGGAGCTTCGGCGTGCGCGCTCGAGTGGCCATGGCCACTAAACGCGAGCGGACACATGGAGACGGGGAAAGGGACCTCGTCGGCGTGCTTGTCACCGGCCTCGTCCGTGTGCTATTGGCGACCTCGTCCACGCGCTGCTGGGAGCGAGCACCGATGGCGGTGGTCGAAGCAACGCATGGAGGTGTTGGCTTGATGGGGAGCTCGGGAGAGCACAAGAGGATCTAGATCCAAATCTCGCAACACATCACTTGTTGGGGGGGGGGGGGTTGCAGCAACAACTAAGTTGCGAAAACTAGTCTAGGTAATATGTTGCTCTGGAGCCATCTGATTAAATTCGATCTGATGGCCACCGAGCCGGCACACGCAAGCATTGTTACCGGTCAGGTGATTTGAATCATTCCCCCCACCCCACCTCGAAAGAAACCCACAAAAAAACAAGACTTGAACCAGAACGGAATCTGCCGGAAGTTTCGCAAAAGCAGGAACAAACGGGTGCGACTGTGTCTCGCCTTCAGCGAGAGTGTAGGAACCCTAGCTTAAGGGAGACCAAGATGGACCGGTCCAGGAGCGCAGGAAGTCACAACCTCCTTTTCCTGTTTTTGTTTATGTTTTATGTTTCATTTTTTCTTTTTTATACTTTAAAATATTAAATATATATATTACAAACAATACTCTCTAAATGTTTTTTTGAAAAAAATGTTCACCAAGCATATGAAAAATGTTGAATATGTATAGAGAAAATATTTATCACGTATACAAAAAATGTATAAAAAACGAGTATTATATTTTCGATCATGTAATTAAAAAATGTTAATCAAACATTTGTTTTTTTGCACAAGTATTTGAAAAATGTTGATCAAGCATTTGAAATTTGTTAAATGTGTAAAGAAAAAATGTTGACAATGTATTACAAAATGATGATTTTTTTAATTATCTATATAAACATTTTAATCAATCATTTCAAAAATGTTGATCAAATATTTGAAAAATGTTAAATCTGTATAGAAAAAATGTTGAACATGTATTAAAACATGATGAATTATTTTTATGGTGTATATAAATATGTTAATCAAGCATTTGAAAAGAATGTTGAAAAGTTATTTGAAAAAAGTTGATCAGGCATCTGGAAAAAAAGATAAATGTCTATAGAATTTTTTTGGATCATGTATTAAAAAACTGATGATTTTTTGTCATGTATATAAAAATGTTGAACAAGTATTTGAAAAATGTTGATCAAGCATTTGAACAATGTTAAATGTTTATACAAAAAATGTTAACCATGTATTGTAAAAATGATGATTTTTTGATCATGTATATAAATAATGTTAATCAAGCATTTGAAAAAAATGTTGAACAAGTATTTTAAAAAGTGTTAATCAAGCATTTAGAAAATGCTAAATGCGTATTGAAAAAATGTTGACCATGTGTTAAACAAATGTTAATATTGCATTCATAATATGTTAATTAAGCATTTAAAGAAATCCCAAATGTGCATAGGAAAAATGTTGACCTCGTATTAGAAAAAGTTAATCTTGTATTTGAAAATGGTAATCAGGCATTTGAAAAAGTTTAAAAGCATGTATAAGAAAAATGTTGTCTATTTATTCAAATATGTTCAACATGTATTTGATTTTCTTAAATATGTATAGAAAAAATGTAAACCATGTATTAAAAACTATTAGGTTTGTATTGGTAAAATGTAAACTTATATTAGAAAAATGTTGTTGATATATACAAAAATGTAGAATGAAAATGAAAGAAACAAATAAAAACCCCAAAAATAAATTGAAAGGAAAAAAAATAAAAAACAAAGAAACAAATCTAAAAAGAATGAAATGAATCGAAGAAGAAAAAAGAAAAGAATGAAAGAATTGGAGAAGAAAATAGAAATGAAACAGCAGATAACAAAAAAAGGAACGAAACAAATCGGAGTAGAAAAATGAAAAGAGTGAAAAAACCGGAGAAGAATAAAGAAATGAAAAAGAAGAAAACGGAAAAAAGAAAGGAAAAACAGAGAAGACCGGCTCGGATAGCCTCTACTAAGTCGTGATCCTACTACTAAAAGCATCTCCAGTCGCGCCCCCAACATGCCCCCCAAGGCCCTTTTTCGTCGCCGGTGCAGAAATTTCGGCCCAGCCGCGCCCTCAGAAGCCCTGTTTTCGCCGGTTAGGGCCAATTTTGACGCCGGCGGACCCAGGCCAAACCTGGCGCGCTGGGGGCGCGGGGGGAACATTTTTGGCGCGAAAAGGAGTGGGCCAGCGGGGTCAACGACTCGCCGCCTTCGTCGTCCTCATCGCCACGGTTCCCGCGGGAATCAATGCCAAGGTTGCCGCGCCGGTCAGCCTTCCGTTGATGCCTCACGGGCGGCGCAGTGAAGGCGCAGCGACGCGCGTGCCGCTCGCTCCCGCCACGCGGCACACGGCGGCAACTCTCCCACCGCCCATCCGCGGCTATAAAAGCCGCCCTCCCTCGCCGGTGAACGCACAAAGCTCTCTCCGATGCCCTTCTCTCTACATCTCGCCACCTATGCCTCTCCCTCCCACTCTCTTCCCCGCCGAACAATGGCTGAGCGCAGTGGCGAACGACTTCGGCCGCCACCATCTGCGCGAGGATGAGGCACGCCTCCTCTAGGAGGCTGACTACCCGGCGCCCCCAGACATGCGGGTGCTAGGCACCTGGAGGCTCAGCACCGGAAGGGTCCCGGTGCCACTCGTGCCCATCGGAGCGGGCCGGCGCGCTGAAATCGCGTGCATCCGGTCTTCGCTGCCGGATCCGCAGCGGAGCCAGCCGAGGTTCGCCCCCGACAACAACCCATTGTGGACGGCGTACTTCGAGCGGCGGCACGAGGAGCAGGTCGCCGCCACCAACGGCGTCGAGCCCCGTGGCCGCCACAACTCCGGGGGACGACGCCTATGGTGGGGCGTCCCAGATCGCACCCTCGAAGCTGTCCTCAAGCACATCGAGGCCGGCAACATGCCGCTCCTGGAGTACCCTGTGCCCCCTCCTTCTCTCACCGTCGAGGCAGCTCCTAGACGCCGCGGCGAATGGAGATGGCGACATCGTTGTCGGGCTCCGGCTCTCTGTCCTCTGGCTCGCCGGCCCTTCGCCCTGTCAAGCCGGAGCCGCAAGAGACGCCACTGGGGCACCGCACTCGCGGCAGCGCCCTTGTCAACAACGAGGGCGGCCGCCCCTCTCCTTCTTCCTACCGCCTCGTCCAGTCGAAGACCGAGCCGGGTTTGCTCTCCGTGAAGAAGGAGCACGAGGCCATGGCCGCCGCCGACGAGACCGCCCTCAAGTGGGCGAAGGCGGACTACATCCGCGAGCAGATGGAGCGCCAGCGCCGGGCCTTCAAGGAGATCGCCGCTCGGCGCCATGGACGCGAGGAGGGCGGCGTGGTCGTCCTCGACAGCGACGACGAGGATGCGCCCGGGAGTCCAACCCCCCGCGCATCGGCGCCGCCGGTCAGGGGTGCAGCAGGGACGACGGCGGCACCCAGCACGACGGCGACGACGACGGCGGCGGCGGGGACTACCCGGTTCTACAGGCTCCTCGGCATGTAGAAGGCAGGCAGCGGCGGTAGCTAGGCGTAGTCGGTTTTAGTTTGTATTTTAAGTTTTTTTTGGAAAATATCAATGAAATCGCCTAGTTTGGACGTGTTTTGGCCGATTCCATGTTTTAAAAAATGACGTCTGGGGGCGACCTGGGGGCGGTGGCTGGGAACCCGACCGGCACCACGCCGAGATTTTCACCGGTTCGCCCCAGGGCGGCGATATTTCATGCGCCTGGGGGCCGAACCGCTGAAGATGCTCTAACCAATAATGGGAAGCAGGGGGGGTGGTTAGCTGCACCGGCGGTCTTCCTGGGAAGTAGGGATCGATCTGGCGTTCTTCCCCCCTTTTCTATTTCTTTTTTCTTTAATGTACATGCGGATGGGCCGGTGCAAATACTGTTGACGCTTCAGCGAGGGTTTCTACCGTCTCGCTGAATGCGAGATATAGTCACCGCGGTATCGAACCTACCTAACGGCCTTCTCTGCCTACGCTACAATGGGTTGGCCCACTTAGTTCGCCACCTCCGCGAAATGGCTACTTTTTGTCGCAATGCACGACAAATAGGAAATCCTGAAATCACTAGTTAAGATTACCTCTAGCAGATCCGCAAAAATCCGTTACAACAAAATCGATTTAAAGTTCCCTGAAAATGATTTCGTGGGAACGCAAAGAGTTCGGCAGAACAATTCCTGTAAATCTTGTATTGCAAATTTTAAAACAGCTTGGTGCTAGAAACTAGTTCATCACAACCATAGTGCATACATAGGAAATACAAACTTCGTGCTGCAAACTAAACCTAAATCTAAGGTCTCACTCGTCGACACCGAGGTAGAACTTGACGGCAGACTTGCGGAGCACGTTGGCAAGGACGTGCTCCTCCTTGGCGGTGGCCAAACGGTCGACGACACCTTCTTCTCCGGCCGCAACCGCGCGCTCCGCGGCGACGAGCTCTGCATAGGCCTCCCAGAACCTCTGGAATTGCGGAAAGAGGTTAGCGTAGACCTTGTGGAAGCCGGCCAAAGGGCTCCGCCCGCGTTGCGGGAGAGTCGATTGTGGTGGCGCGCTTGCTTAGAGCGCCATGGCTTGACGGCGGGCCGGCTGGAGCTGTCAGCCCCCGCATCATTCCCTGTGAGCTTGCGCGGCGGTGATCCGCCACGCCCGCGAGCACCACTGGCCATCACGGAGAGATAAAACGGAGAAGCGCGCGATTTTTCGGCAGAGTTGGGAAGGGCTAGCTGCTGCGCAGGCGGATTGCGCCAGAGGGGATAGGTTTGCTAACCCTAGAACCCCGTTGACCCCTTACATATAGTGCCGGTGGATGCGCCGGCCGCCTATAATTTTTTTATGGATCGGGTTTGTTTAGCGGATCTATTCGAGTCAGAAAAACAGGATCCTGCAAAATGGCGGCATTTCACGGGTCGACAAGCTTTTGAGGGATCTACTGGTGATGCTCTAAGGGGTACTCCTTGCAAATGTCACTCCCACCTTCACATGAGCTTACAAGTGGCACACTACATGCGCGTCACTTCGCAAGATGGAAGTTTTTCCTTTTTCACCTAGATTCTTTTATCCAAATGTTTATCTCTTCAACCATGCATTCAAATCCCGAACTATCGTGTCGAGATCTTTGAAACTAGAACTATGTAGGTCTCGATGAACTTTTTTTTTCAAAAGAACAGGAAGAAATCGAAAGAAAAAACCAACGCCGAAAACACCTTTTTTTTCTTTCATTTTTTCCCTTTCCGGAAAACATAGTTGTGCTTCTCGCGGAAGCAAATCTGTGCCTCCACGAGAATCAAATTTATGCTTCTCGTGAAAGCAAAAAAAAATCACATCTTTTCCTTTCCGAGAAACATGGTTGTGTACTTCTCACGGAAGCAAATATGTGCTTCTAACGAAAGCAAATCTGTGCTTCTTATGGAAGCCCAAAAAATTACAGCTTTTTTACTGTGCTTCTTGCAAAAGTAATTTTGCGCAGAAGAAATTATATATGCTTCTAGTGGAAGCAATTTTTTTTTACGTTTTTTCCTTTTTCGAGAAGCTTGCAGAAGTAAATATGTGTCTTCACAAGATGCAAATTTGCTTCATGCAAAGCAAATCTGTGCTTTTCGTGAAAAAAAAAATCATCTTTTTCTCCATTTCGGGAAGCACGGCTGAATCAAATATGTGCCACCACGGAAAGCGAATCTGTGCTTCTTGTGGAAGCACATAATTTTTTGTGCAATTTTTTTCCATGAAAACTGGGTGACAATCAAAAAGAAAAGAAACCTGAAAAAGCCCCATCTAAAACCTGAAAACGAATAAAAAATAAAATAAAAAAAATAAAATCCTGAGGAGCGCCCAGCACACGACATGTGGCGGTGGCTGAACACACCTCTTGGTGTGCTCTTAGCCCACAAGAATGACCCTTGTGGTGCTCTCGCAAGGGGTACCCCTCGACTAGTTGCTCTCTTATCCGCGTCTTTGTTTCGTTCATAGCGGGACTGAGGTATGCTCACCTAAGGGAGTGTGCTAAGTGGTTCGATCCACTAGTGTTAGTTCACCATTTTGTTCGTCTTTTTTATATATTTTAAATATTCTTAAATATACAATTTTGAATAATAATTGAGTTAATTGGCTTAAAGAGGTTAAAAAATGTGCACTGCAAATATGTCATAATGTTGTGTAGAAAGTTTGTTTTCATAATTTTAATAAATGCTGATAACATTTTCAAGAAAATTGTTTGTGGCATTTAAAATACTCACCTATTTTAGAAAATATATTTGATATTTTAAAGAAATATACAATGTAAAAACATTGTTCATGTAATCAATTTTGTCCCTTTCAAACAAATTTATGTTATTATATTTGAAATAATGTTCACGAGTTTAAAAAGTATGTCTTGACATTTTATAAAATGTTTTCACAATGTAAAAAATGTTCCCATAGTTCTAAGAAATAGTTTTGTAACATCCAAAAAATGTTTCAACATGTATTTGAAAAATGTTTAACACATATTTGGAAAAAATGTTCAAAATACGTAAAATCTTGATCATGTATTTCAAAAACATTAAACATGTAATTATTTTAGATGTGCACTAAACAATTATAATGTTTATGAGATAAAATAGACATCAAAACATATATTATAAAAATGTTAAATTTTATGACATAATGTGTTTGAGTACTTTTTGGACCAGAAGACACCTAGGAAACTAACGATGGGGGCAAATTTAGGACAGTACTAGCAGGCGAAGGCGTGGTGGCACGCCGCGCCCGTTGTGAAGCCCGTGTGCCTGACTGCGTTGTTTTTTCTTATAGAAGAAAAGAATGCAGTGGGCAAGCGAGCTAGCAGTCGGTAATGTGCAAGCTAATTTAATTTAGATAAATATCGAAAGATACCAAAAATCAATTCACCCATGGTTACAAACACTTTGGAGTCCTCAGCCGCCGCCGCTCATAGCCTTCACCTCCGCTACTAACTCCCCCGTCGTCCTCGTCGGAGGCCGTCGGGATAAGCCCTGGAGTCGCCGTCTCCTCTCTCCGGTAGGCTTGTGCTGACCCTTCGGCAACTTTTCACACTTGTCGCTGCCAAGGGGAGGCCTTGGATGGATCCGACGTGGATACTGTGGCTAGGCGGGTGGTGGCGCCATAGACTGATCTACCTTGCTCATGATCTGGTCATGTCGGCCCCTTGGCGAACAGGGTCTGGGCAGGGCTAGCTCCGGTTAGATGGCAGACCGTGGTGATGTGCTCTATCATCGGTGTTGGTCCATATGGTGATCACTTCGGCATGCGGCAGCGGCCTCGCTGTGGGGACAATATGACTGTCAGACCAACGGATGACGGATGACAGCATCTGACTAACCAGGTGGGCAATTAAAGATAAGCACGAAAAGGATTTTATTTAGCAATAACTTAATTTGGCATTTAAACTTGGCCAAAGAAATAAGTACTCCAGCGTATAGTAGTCTTTAATGAGTTTTTGATAAAAACTCGGTGGCATTTAATTCCATTCTTTCTCCTTTTCTCTATCCTCCAACTAAGTAAAGATATTATATTTTAGTTTTTATAGCCTGCTTATATCACCTTATTGTACTTTCTTATTCGGTTTGATCTCAGGAACGAATTCAATGCAAATAAAAGGTCCAAAACTGATCGAAACAAATTAATGTTGGCCTTGGTTTCTCTCGTCGAAACGAATTAATCCTCGTCAATTTATATCCTTATTACCAAGGCGCAACGTCATAGCAGATCGATCACAGCAAACGATTCCTGCGTCTATCTCCCCGGAAACGTTCGATCCTATCGGCCAACCTCAGGGACAGTTAGCAATGGCGTACACCCTGAAGATGACCTGTGTCGCCATCGCTCTCGCCGCCACCGCGCTCCTCTTCACCATCCCACGAGCTCAATGTATAACATGAAGGAAATATGCCCTAGAGGCACTAATAAAGTATTATTTATTTCCTTGTATCATGATAAATGTTTATTATTCATGCTAGAATTGTATTAACCGGAAACATAATACATGTGTGAATATATAGACAAACAGAGTGTCACTAGTATGCCTCTACTTGACTAGCTCGTTAATCAAAGATGGTTATGTTTCCTAGCCATAGGCATAAGTTGTCATTTGATTAACGAGATCACCTCATTAGGAGAATGACGTGATTGACTTGACCCATTCCGTTAGATTAGCACTCGATCGTTTAGTATGTTGCTATTGCTTTCTTCATGACTTATACATGTTCCTATGACTATGAGATTATGCAACTCCCGTTTACCGGAGGAACACTTTGTGTGCTACCAAACGTCACAACGTAAATGGGTGATTATAAAGGTGCTCTACAGGTGTCTCCAAAGGTACTTGTTGGGCTGGCGTATTTCGAGATTTGGATTTGTCACTCCGATTGTCGGAGAGGTATCTCTGGGCCCACTCGGTAATGCACATCACTATAAGCCTTGCAAGCATTGTAACTAATGAGTTAGTTGCGGGATGATGTATTACGGAACGAGTAAAGAGACTTGCCGGTAACGAGATTGAACTAGGTATCGAGATACCGACGATCGAATCTCGGGCAAGTAACATACCGATGACAAAGGGAACAATGTATGTTGTTATGCGGTCTGACCGATAAAGATCTTCGTAGAATATGTGGGAGCCAATATGGGCATCCAGGTCCCGCTATTGGTTATTGACCGGAGACGTGTCTCGGTCATGTCTACATAGTTCTCGAACCCGTAGGGTCCGCACGCTTAACGTTACGATGACAGTTTTATTGAGTTTTGATGTACCGAAGGAGTTCGGAGTCCCGGATGAGATCGGGGATATGACGAGGAGTCTCGAAATGGTCGAGACGTAAAAATCGATATATTGGACGACTATATTTGGACTTCGGAAAGGTTCCGAGTGATTCGGGTATTTTTCGGAGTACCGGAGAGTTACGGGAATTCGTATTGGCCCTTAATGGGCCATACGGGAAAGGAGAGAAAGGCCTCAAAAGGTGGCCGCACCCCTCCCCATGGTCTGGTCCGAATTGGACTAGGGAAGGGGGGCGCACCCTTCCTTCTTTCTCCTTCCCCCTTCCCTTCTCCTACTCCCACAAGGAAAGGAGGAGTCCTACTCCCGGTGGGAGTAGGACTCCCCCCTATGGCGCGCCTCTCCCCTTGGCCGGCTGCCTCCCCCTTGCTCCTTTATATACGGGCGCAGGAGGGCACCCCAGAGACACAACAATTGATCTTTGTGATCTCTTAGCCGTGTGCGGTGCCCCCCTCCACCATATTACACCTCGATAATACCGTTGCGGAGCTTAGGCGAAGCCCTGCGTCGGTGGAACATCATCATCGTCACCACGCCGTCGTGCTGACGAAACTCTCCCTCAACACTCGGCTGGATCGGAGTTCGAGGGACGTCATCGAGCTGAACGTGTGTAGAACTCGGAGGTGCCGTACGTTCGGTACTTGATCGGTCGGATCGTGAAGACGTACGACTACATCAACCGCGTTGTGATAACTCTTCCGCTATCGGTCTACGAGGGTACGTGGACAACACTCTCCCCTCTCGTTGCTATGCATCACCATGATCTTGCGTGTGCGTAGGAAAGTTTTTGAAATTACTACGTTCCCCAACAGTGGTATCCGAGCCTGGTTTTATGCGTTGATGCTATGCACGAGTAGAACACAAGTGAGTTGTGGGCGATATAAGTCATACTGCTTACCAGCATGTCATACTTTGGTTCAGCGGTATTGTGAGATGAAGCGGCCCGGACCGACATTACGCGTACGCTTACGCGAGACTGGTTTCACCGTTCGGAGCACTCGTTGCTTAAAGGTGACTGGCGGGTGTCTGTCTCTCTCACTTTAGTTGGACCGAGTGTGGCTACGCCCGGTCCTTGCGAAGGTTAAAACAGCACCAACTTGACAAACTATCGTTGTGGTTTTGATGCGTAGGTAAGAACGGTTTTTGCTAAGCCCGTAGCAGCCACGTAAAACTTGCAACAACAAATTAGAGGACGTCTAACTTGTTTTTGCAGGGCATGTTGTGATGTGATATGGTCAAGACATGATGTGATATAATTTGTTGTATGAGATGATCATGTTTTGTAACCGAGTTATCAGCAACTAGCAGGAGCCATATGGTTGTCGCTTTATTGTATGAGATGCAATCGCCATGTAATAGTTTTACTTTATCACTAAGCGGTAGCGCTAGTCGTAAAAGCAAGTAGTTGGCGAGACGACAACGATACTACGATGGAGCTCAAGGTGTCGCGCCGGTGACGATGGTGATCATGACGGTGCTTCGGAGATGGAGATCACAAGCACGGTTCTTCGGAGATGGAGATCACAAGCACAAGATGATGATGGCCATATCCTATCACTTATATTGATTGCATGTGATGTTAATCCTTTATGCATCTTATCTTGCTTTGTTTGACGGTAGCATTATAAGATGATCCTTCACTAAATTATCAAAGTATAAGTGTTCTCCCCGAGTATGCACCGTTGCGAAAGTTCTTCGTGCTGAGACACCACGTGATGATCGGGTGTGATAGGCTCTACGTTCAAATACAACGGGTGCAAAACAGTTGCACACGCGGAATACTCAGGTTAAACTTGACGAGCCAGCATATAACAGATATGGCCTCGGAACACGGAGACCGAAAGGTCGAGCGTGAATCATATAGTAGATATGATCAACATAGTGATGTTCACCATTGAAACTACTCCATCTCACGTGATGATCGGACATGGTTTAGTTGATATGGATCACGTGATCACTTAGAGGATTAGAGGGATGTCTATCTAAGTGGGAGTTCTTAAGTAATATGATTAATTGAACTTGAATTTATCATGAACTTAGTACCTGATAGTATTTTACTTGTCTATGTTAATTATAGATAGATGGCCCGTGCTGTTGTTCCGTTGAATTTTAATGCGTTTCTTGAGAAAGCAAAGTTGAAAGATGATGGTAGCAATTACACGGACTGGGTCCGTAACTTGAGGATTATCCTCATTGCTGCACAGAAGAATTACGTCCTGGAAGCACCGCTAGGTGCCAGGCCTGCTGCAGGAGCAACACCAGATGTTATGAACGTCTAGCAGAGCAAAGCTGATGACTACTCGATAGTCCAGTGTGCCATGCTTTACGGCTTAGAACCGGGTCTTCAACGACGTTTTGAACGTCATGGAGCATATGAGATGTTCCAGGAGTTGAAGTTAATATTTCAAGCAAATGCCCGAATTGAGAGATATGAAGTCTCCAATAAGTTCTTCAGATGCAAGATGGAAGAGAATAGTTCTGTCAGTGAGCATATACTCAAAATGTCTGGGTATAACAATCACTTGATTCAACTGGGAGTTAATCTTCCGGATGATAGCGTTATTGACAGAATTCTTCAATCACTGCCACCAAGCTACAAGAGCTTCGTGATGAACTATAATATGCAAGGGATGAGTAAGACAATTCCCGAGCTCTTCGCAATGCTAAAGGCTGCGGAGGTAGAAATCAAAAAGGAGCATCAAGTGTTGATGGTCAATAAGACAGTTTCAAGAAAAAGGGTAAAGGGAAGAAGAAAGGGAACTTCAAGAAAAACAGCAAACAAGTTGCTGCTCAGGAGAAGAAACCCAAGTCTGGACCTAAGCCTGAAATTGAGTGCTTCTACTGCAAGCAAACTAGTCACTGGAAGCGGAACTGCCCAAAGTATTTGGCGGATAAGAAGGATGGTAAGGTGAACAAAGGTATATGTGATATACATGTTATTGATGTGTACCTTACTAATGCTCGCAGTAGCACCTGGGTATTTGATACTGGTTCTGTTGCTAATATTTGCAACTCGAAACAGGGGCTACGGATTAAGCGAAGATTGGCTAAGGACGAGGTGACGATGCGCGTGGGAAATGGTTCCAAAGTCGATGTGATCGCGGTCGGCACGCTACCTCTACATCTACCTTCGGGATTAGTATTAGACCTAAATAATTGTTATTTGGTGCCAGCGTTGAGCATGAACATTATATCTGGATCTTGTTTGATGCGAGACGGTTATTCATTTAAATCAGAGAATAATGGTTGTTCTATTTATATGAGTAATATCTTTTATGGTCATGCACCCTTGAAGAGTGGTCTATTTTTGTTGAATCTCGATAGTAGTGATACACATATTCATAATATTGAAACCAAAAGATGCAGAGTTGATAATGATAGTGCAACTTATTTGTGGCACTGCCGTTTAGGTCATATCGGTGTAAAGCGCATGAAGAAACTCCATACTGATGGACTTTTGGAACCACTTGATTATGAATCACTTGGTACTTGCGAACCGTGCCTCATGGGCAAGATGACTAAAACACCGTTCTCCGGAACTATGGAGAGAGCAACAGATTTGTTGGAAATCATACATACAGATGTATGTGGTCCGATGAATGTTGAGGCTCGTGGCGGATATCGTTATTTTCTCACCTTCACAGATGATTTAAGCAGATATGGGTATATCTACTTAATGAAACATAAGTCTGAAACATTCGAAAAGTTCAAAGAATTTCAGAGTGAAGTTCAAAATCATCATAACAAGAAAATAAAGTTTCTACGATCAGATCGTGGAGGACAATATTTGAGTTACGAGTTTGGTCTACATTTGAAACAATGCGGAATAGTTTCGCAACTCACGCCACCCGGAACACCACAGCGTAATGGTGTGTCCGAACGTCGTAATCGCACTTTACTAGATATGGTGCGATCTATGATGTCTCTTACTGATTTACCGCTATCGTTTTGGGGTTATGCTTTAGAGACGGCTGCATTCACGTTAAATAGGGCACCATCAAAATCCGTTGAGACGACGCCTTATGAACTGTGGTTTGGCAAGAAACCAAAGTTGTCGTTTCTTAAAGTTTGGGGCTGCGATGCTTATGTGAAGAAACTTCAACCTGATAAGCTCGAACCCAAATCGGAGAAATGTGTCTTCATAGGATACCCAAAGGAGACTGTTGGGTATACCTTCTATCACAGATCCGAAGGAAAAACTTTTGTTGCTAAATTCGGAAATTTTCTAGAGAAGAAGTTTCTCTCGAAAGAAGTGAGTGGGAGGAAAATAGAACTTGATGAGGTAACTATACCTGCTCCCTTATTGGAAAGTAGTTCATCACAGAAACCAGTTTCTGAGACAACTACACCAATTAGTGAGGAAGTTAATGATGATGATCATGAAACTTCAGATCAAGTTATTACTGAACCTCGTAGATCAACCAGAGTAAGATCCGCACCAGAGTGGTACGGTAATCCTGTTCTGGAAGTTATGTTACTAGACCATGACGAACCTACGAACTATGAAGAAGCGATGGTGAGCCCAGATTCCGCAAAATGGCTTGAGGCCATGAAATCTGAGATGGGATCCATGTATGAGAACAAAGTATGGACTTTGGTTGACTTGCCCAATGATCGGCAAGCCATTGAAAATAAATGGATCTTTAAGAAGAAGACTGACGCTGATGGTAATGTTACTGTCTATAAAGCTCGACTTGTTGCGAAAGGTTTTCAACAAGTTCAAGCGATTGACTACGATGAGACCTTCTCACCCGTAGCGATGCTTAAGTCTGTCCGAATCATGTTAGCAATTGCCGCATTTTATGATTATGAAATTTGGCAAATGGATGTCAAAACTGCATTCCTGAATGGATTTCTGGAAGAAGAGTTGTATATGATGCAACCAGAAGGTTTTGTCGATCCAAAGGGAGCTAACAAAGTGTGCAAGCTCCAGCGATCCATTTATGAACTGGTGCAAGCCTCTCGGAGTTGGAATAAACGCTTTGATAGTGTGATCAGAGCATTTGGTTTTATACAGACTTTTGGAGAAGCCTGCATTTACAAGAAAGTGAGTGGGAGCTCTGTAGCATTTCTGATATTATATGTGCATGACATATTACTGATTGGAAATGATATAGAATTTCTGGATAGCATAAAGGGATACTTGAATAAGAGTTTTTCAATGAAAGACCTCGGTGAAGCTGCGTATATATTGGGCATCAAGATCTATAGAGATAGATCAAGACGCTTAATTGGACTTTCACAAAGCACATACCTTGACAAAGTTTTGAAGAAGTTCAAAATGGATCAAGCAAAGAAAGGATTCTTGCCTGTGTTGCAAGGTGTGAAGTTGAGTAAGACTCAATGCCCGACCACTGCAGAAGATAGAGAGAAGATGAAAGATGTCCCCTATGCTTCAGCCATAGGCTCTATCATGTATGCAATGCTGTGTACCAGACCTGATGTATGCCTTGCTATAAGTCTAGCAGGAAGGTACCAAAGTAATCCAGGAGTGGATCACTGGATAGCGGTCAAGAACATCCTGAAATACCTGAAAAGGACTAAGGATATGTTTCTCGTATATGGAGGTGACAAAGAGCTCATCGTAAATGGTTACGTTGATGCAAGCTTTGACACTGATCCGGACGATTCTAAATCGCAAACCGGATACGTATTTACATTGAACGGTGGAGCTGTCAGTTGGTGCAGTTCTAAACAAAGCGTCGTGGCGGGTTCTACATGTAAAGCGGAGTACATAGCTGCTTCGGAAGCAGCAAATGAAGGAGTCTGGATGAAGGAGTTCATATCCGATCTAGGTGTCATACCTAGTGCATCGGGTACTATGAAAATCTTTTGTGACAATACTGGTGCAATTGCCTTGGCAAAGGAATCCAGATTTCACAAGAGAACCAAGCACATCAAAAGACGCTTCAATTCCATCCGGGATTTAGTCCAGGTGGGAGACATAGAAATTTGCAAGATACATACGGATCTGAATGTTGCAGACCCGTTAACTAAGCCTGTTCCACGAGCAAAACATGATCAGCACCAAGGCTCCATGGGTGTAAGAATTATTACCGTGTAATCTAGATTATTGACTCTAGTGCAAGTGGGAGACTGAAGGAAATATGCCCTAGAGGCAATAATAAAGTATTATTTATTTCCTTGTATCATGATAAATGTTTATTATTCATGCTAGAATTGTATTAACCTGAAACATAATACATGTGTGAATATATAGACAAACAGAGTGTCACTAGTATGCCTCTACTTGACTAGCTCGTTAATCAAAGATGGTTATGTTTCCTAGCCATAGACATAAGTTGTCATTTGATTAACGAGATCACCTCATTAGGAGAATGACGTGATTGACTTGACCCATTCCGTTAGCTTAGCACTCGATCGTTTAGTATGTTGCTATTGCTTTCTTCATGACTTATACATGTTCCTATGACTATGAGATTATGCAACTCCCGTTTACCGGAGGAACACTTTGTGTGCTACCAAACGTCACAACATAAATGGGTGATTATAAAGGTGCTCTACAGGTGTCTCCAAAGGTACTTGTTGGGTTGGCGTATTTCGAGATTTGGATTTGTCACTCCGATTGTCGGAGAGGTATCTCTGGGCCCACTCGGTAATGCACATCACTATAAGCCTTGCAAGCATTGTAACTAATGAGTTATTTGCGGGATGATGTATTACGGAACGAGTAAAGAGACTTGCCGGTAACGAGATTGAACTAGGTATCGAGATACCGACGATCGAATCTCGGGCAAGTAACATACCGATGACAAAGGGAACAACGTATGTTGTTATGCGGTCTAACCGATAAAGATCTTCGTAGAATATGTGGGAGCGAATATGGGCATCCAGGTCCCGCTATTGGTTATTGACCGGAGACATGTCTCGGTCATGTCTACATAGTTCTCGAACCCGTAGGGTCCGCACGCTTAACGTTACGATGACAGTTTTATTAAGTTTTGATGTACCGAAGGAGTTCGGAGTCCCGGATGAGATCGGGGATATGACGAGGAGTCTCGAAATGGTCGAGACGTAAAAATCGATATATTGGATGACTATATTTGGACTTCGGAAAGGTTCCGAGTGATTCGGGTATTTTTCGGAGTACCGGAGAGTTACGGGAATTCGTATTGGGCCTTAATGGGCCATACGGGAAAGGAGAGAAAGGCCTCAAAAGGTGGCCGCACCCCTCCCCATGGTCTGGTCCGAATTGGACTAGGGAAGGGGGGGCGCACCCTTCCTTCTTTCTCCTTCCCCCTTCCCTTCTCCTACTCCCACAAGGAAAGGAGGAGTCCTACTCTCGGTGGGAGTAGGACTCCCCCCTATGGCGCGCCTCTCCCCTTGGCCGGCTGCCTCCCCCTTGCTCCTTTATATACGGGGGCAGGGGGGCACCCCAGAGACACAACAATTGATCCTTGTGATCTCTTAGCCGTGTGCGGTGCCCCCCTCCACCATATTACACCTCGATAATACCGTTGCGGAGCTTAGGCGAAGCCCTGCGTCGGTGGAACATCATCATCGTCACCACGCCGTCGTGCTGACGAAACTCTCCCTCAACACTCGGCTGGATCAGAGTTCAAGGGACGTCATCGAGCTGAACGTGTGTAGAACTCGGAGGTGCCATACGTTCGGTACTTGATCGGTCGGATCTTGAAGACGTACGACTACATCAACCGCGTTGTGATAACGCTTCCGCTATCGGTCTACGAGGGTACGTGGACAACACTCTCCCCTCTCGTTGCTATGCATCACCATGATCTTGCGTGTGCGTAGGAATTTTTTTGAAATTACTACGTTCCCCAACATAACACACGTAGCGGCTCGACATGTGCGCGAGCAAATATCATGCAGTGATTTCCTGTACAAAAAGCAAGGCTCTTAAGAGTGAAATGCGGAAAATCTGCGATCTTCCTAGCGAGTTGCAGTTTAGATACACTGGGGTGGACTGGCTTCAGAATCTCCTAGGAACTTGCAATATGGAAATGAGGGTCAAAACCTTACTGCTGCTGTGGAGGTGTTGGTTCCTACGTGATGACTGCATCCATAGTACAGGGAAGCAGTTAATCAGGAGATCAGTTCATTTTTTGGAGCAATATGAGGAGGAACTGAACATCTGCTACATGGTGTTTTCGTCAGGTCCAAAGGACAAACAGGCCTTGGGGCATACTGAGGTTGCTTTGGCTGGGAAAGAGCGGACTGAAGTTGAAGCTATTGCGGCATTGCAGCAGGAAAATGGTTCGGATCCTGCTTCAGGTGCAGCAATTCAGTGGATTCCCCCTGACGGCGATACTGTCAAACTGAATACCGATGCTTCCTTCTTAGCTGACAGCGGAGTGTCTCATGTGGGCGCTGTTGCTCGTGATCACAGAGGACTTGTTTTCTTCTCGCTGTCCAAAGGAATCGATCGCTGCTCTTCAGTGGAGGAAGCTGAGGCTCGGGCTCTGCTTTGTGGTCTGCAGACCTTGGCGGCGCTATACAGGGGGCCTATTATTGCTGAAACTGACTGCTCTTTTCTGACGAAGGAACTACAGCCTGATTCTTGTAACCGCTCCGCCTGCTTTTCGGTGCTTCATGACATCAAAGAGGAGCTAAAGAAATTCCGAGGAGCTCAGGTGAGATACACAAATCGAAAGCAAAACAAGCTGGCGCACTGTCTCGCTGCCCGAGCTAGAAGTAAAGGGGACACGCAATGGATGGTAACGTCCCGGATGACCTGAGAGCAGTGCTGGCTGCCGACTGTTTGGTTGGCTCAAGAGTAATGTAATGTTACTCTTTTTCCTCAAAAAAAATTGCTTTTTTTCTGTTGCGATCGCTGATTGTTTTTTCTGCCGTGATTGATGACCAGCATGGGATGCGGACATGGTGCCGATGGGGGCGCCGGAGCACGCGTTGACGGCGATCCCGGGCGGTGGCGCAGGGACGTTGGCAGCGGGGGCGCCGGTGTGCCTCCAGTGCCAGTGCTGCTCCAGGTCGAACCCGGGCAGCTGCCAGATCACCAGTTGCTGCTCCACCTTCGACTGCGACCCCACCGGTAAGTGCAACGTCGTGCAACAGAAGTGCGGCTGCAACGGCTGCTAACCGGCCGGTCATCACCGTGCTAGCTGCCTCCGTGCCAATTTTTTCTATGGAGGAGCCAAATGTTTTCTTTGAAAAAAAAATCTCCCGTCTATTTTGTGTACTGCCAAATGAAATTGTTCCATCGTCGTGTTCGCGGGCCACAAATGCAGAGATATTACTATGTTATTACTGGGCCTAATAGAGGCCCACTATGTTATTACTGCAAGAAGGGGCAATTAAATTGGGCCACATTCTTCAGCCCGTGAAGTCTGTTGAAACCTCCCCGTGAATCTACTATTATCGTTTTCAAACTCGCTTTTAAAAGGGGGGGGGGTTTGATTTTTTTGCCACGATTTACTTCACACTTTGACAATTAGCCACTCGTTACTTTGTGTTTGCTTATTTGCCACTGATTAGTTTGGACTTGGATGTTTTGCCCCTGTCACGAGGGACCCGTGTGGAAATCACCATATTGCCCATGTCCGTCCAATTCACCAAGGAGATGAGCTCGTCTCCTCGCTCGTTCCCAATCCGTCTCTTGTCCGTCGCTACTGGTCCTCGACGGAAGACGGCGGCGGCTCGTCCCGGCGGTTCCCCGTGGTCCTCGCGTGCTTGTCATGATGCAGGTGATGCTGTTTGCTGCCGCCGGTCCCGCATGCTCGTGCATTGCCGTCGCTCTGTTATGCCGCCGCCGCTTCTTCATGCCTTCCCGTACTATTGCTGCTGTTCGTGGCCGGCCCATACTGCTGCTGTTGTTCGTGGCCATGTGTGCTAATGCTGCTTACTGGTGGTCGGCGGAAGGCGCGGTGGAGGCGCTCGCTGCTGCCTGACTCCACTTGGGCGCCGTCCTGTTCGGCCATAGCGTGTACGTACATGGGCGCCGCCGTCTTTGCTGCTGCTCCCCGCCACTGCATGTTGCTGCTGCCTATCGGCTAGCTGGAGCCGGCCTGCCCGCTGCGTGTAGAGGAGCGTCGCCGTCGACTGCCGTGCGAACATGGGATGGGGATTGAGTTCGTCCCGTGCGTCGAGTTCGTGGCAAACATGCACATAAGGGTATATTTGTCCACTGTATTGTGCATATAATATGTTTGTCATTTGCAATTATTGTTTTTGTGTGAAAAAATAGCAAAAGATCAATTACAATCTAAGCAGTGGCAAATTGTCAAAGTTCAAAGTAAGTAGTGGCTGAAAATCAAATCGCCCCTTTAAAAAAGGCATGTGATTCTGTTTTGCCGGCCGTTCTGATTTTCTCTCCTAAGTCCAAATGGTGCTCCTAGATCCATAATATATGCATCTCCACCATCGCGCCATTGTTGGCCCTTGGTCAGATCACCTTCCTGTCTCGACTAACATATCAGTTTCATGTAGTCTATTTCGATTGCATTGTTGTGCTTTTACATATTAAATCCGAGTTACACATGTTCGACTCAAATACCTAACTTCCAATATACACCAAGTCCAGTTGTAACGCTATACACATATTTGACACCAACTCTAACATCAAGCTAGGAGTAGAGTTACCTAAAAAAAGCTATAAGTACGAGAGTCTAAATATAAGGCTTTGCCTAATGTTATTGCAGAGGTAATGGGGGCACAATCTTCTCATGGAGCTTGACATGTATGGAGACAAAATAACATGTTTGCGTTTCCATAATTCAGGAGCCACCTAATTATCAACCAATCCTATTTTTCGGGCAAGAACCACACTTTGTAAGATAAAAGAGTTATACACGTGGCTTTGATATTTTGTTTCATCATCTCTCGAGTTCAGGTAGCCGATGGATTCACCCAACCATTTTATTGGACTTTTTGAAGACTTCAATTGGTTGGGTTCTAGGAGCTATTTTAGAAAAAAATTTAGTTAGTTTTTCTGTTGAAATATCTTTATTTAGTTCTTTGTTTGGATTTAAAAATCACTTGTAATTCACCACGATAATTAGATGATCTCTTAGCACGGTATGTCTCACCCCATATTTATGTATATTTAGTTATTGAAAATAAGAACAAGAGATAACTTATTCTACATGTATTTTTATTGACATCTCTAAATTATGTGGCAAGATTAAGATAATGTTGTCTTATAGACCACGGTACAAGCCCATATGTCCTTAGAGAACCATAGTTAGTTAGCAGTTCTGACTGTAATATAGTATCCGGTTGTATAGATTAGAGTGGATCCGTTTAAACTAGCTATCTTATAACTCAAGTTTGTACCATGTTTTCATGAATACACCATGGAGAGGTGTACCAGTAACATGGAAGAAGAGCAAGACGACAGATACAACTGATACAACGCCTTGTGGCACACCACACACATCTACCACAGTTACAAACGGCGCACAACTCGCCTAGTCCAACTCAAGCCATGAATGGCAAATAGGAAGGACACAGAGCCCGAGGCCGCCTAACAATCGATGCCGAACACGTCAGAAGCATGACGATCTAGGTCACACTAGCTCAATGTACCCTGCACTCTTGCGCCTAAGAGGCCGACAAGTGAGTGGGAGACAACCGAACTAGAGGAAGAAGTCACCCAACAGGTCTCGACGGCGATGTACATTGGCCCATGTGCCAACGGTAACCAACATGAAACACCACACCGCCCCAAGCTTCGCGAGATCGACGAAGTAACCAACACCAGCCTCCACTATGCTATAGCCCTGGGCACCCAGACATGACTTCCATGGAAGGGACGACGCCGCAACAACGTCGCTGACGGGTCCGATGAACCGGACCTAAGGTTTACCCTGGTGCCTGATGGGACAATCAAGATCAAGAGAGTGAATTGAAAAAACCACCACATTTGGGGCATCGTTTGCAAGAAACCACGAGGTCACTAATCATTTGCAAAAACCACAGCGCATTTAGTAAACTTTTTGCAGTTTGCACTGATAGGACGATTTGATGCGTTTGACCGCGTTTCCGGCAGTTGGAGCCCGATTTCCCCCCTACGTGGCATAACGGACGGGAGACGGCGCCGTCTGCTCGAGACGACTTCGTCGGCTCGCGTCGGACAGACCGACTGCACCGCCCCACTCCACAGTTCCAGCTCTCTGCTTTGTTTCTCTCTCGCGCTCTCAACCTTCCTCGGCCTCCTTTCCTCTCCGCTCGTCGACAACCGCCATGGTGTCTTGGAGCAACAACGAGAGCAGTGAGGACTCTGACGTGCAGTTCATCTCTTCCTACGCCTCCCCTATTAAGGTCAGTTGGTTCGACTAGGACTGGATTTATGGTTTCGATTTGGGCATTTGGGATTTAGGGTTTGTGTGGCTTCAACTCTATTTGAACCAGTTATTTTGGCTTGCCCAGATCCTAGCTACAATCGATGACCCGTTGTACACTGGTGTTGCTGACAATTTGAGGGTGATGTGCGAGCATGCCAAGCTAGGGAAGAAATGTGTTGCATTCGAGGGGATGAGCACTGGAGAAAGTTGATTGCTTGTGCCCTAGAAGTAAGTTAGCAAATTAGTTGCAAAGTATCAGTTAACCTCTCCTATGCAGTATAGCAATTTTGTTCTAGGGTTTACCATACGTTGTTCATAGGGACTGTTCATTGTTCATAGATACTGTTCATTGTTCATAGTCACTGTTCATGTTAGGGATGAACATGTTCACAATAACTGTTGTTTAGTGTCAGTTGACTTGATCTAACTGAATCTGCACCTTAACTATAACTTTAACTTAACTGAATATGTAACCTGTGGCAACATATTTGAACTATTTTTTGTATTGCAGGGATTTAATAATTATGGATTAGTGCAGTGGATAGATTAGGAGTGGCCAGATCATCTGCATAATGCCCTCCACAAACTGTGGCTTATGTATGAGGATAGAAACCATGCCAATAGGATGGCATGCCTGGAACATTCATGTACTATGCACAATCTAACACAACAACAAAATCAGTTGCATGAGACTTATGAGAAGATTTTTGAAGATGTGAACAACCTCTTGGATTCCCAGGATAATCTGCCACAGGTAAATGATCAGGATGATGCTGAGAGCGGCATGGAAAAGGATGTTGAGATCAAAAAATTGAAGGCAGTTGTTGACCAGTTGAAGTTCGTTCATGTTGCTCAAGGCAATGCCATTAGGAATTTGAAGTTCAATCATTTGAAAGGGAAGGAAAAGATGAGCTCTAATAAGAGGACTTCGGAGTTTAGCTTTGCTGACCTGAAGAAAGAGAAGGAGAAGCTGGATCTTTACATTGCTGAGTTGATTAAAGAGAAGGATAAGTTGAGCATTGAGAAGAGTGCTTTGTAGTGTTGTGTTGCTGACCTGAAGAAAGCAGGTGAAAATAACAAGAGGAAGCTGAAGAAGATCAAGGGTATTTGTGCTGTCTGATAACCCACAAGTATAGGGGATCACAACAGTTTTCGAGGGTAGAGTATTCAACCCAAATTTATAGATTCGACACAAGGGGAGCCAAAAAATATTTGAAGGTATTAGCAGCCCAGTTGTCAACTCAACCACACCTGGAGATTAATTATCTGCAGCAAAGTGATCAGTAGCACAGTAATATGATAGTTTTGATAGTAGTGACAGTAGCAACGAAAAACAGTAACAGTGATAGCAGTGATTTGTAGCAAGTGTAACAGTGATGGTAACAATAGTAACGCAGCAAGATCAATATAAATAAATTCGTAGGCATTGGATCGGTGACTTGTTCGATGATATTCATCATGTGACAGTTATAACCTAGGGCGATACGGCACTAGCTCCAGTTCATCGATATAATGTATGCATGTATTCCGTAAATAGTCATACGTGCTTTATTAAAAGAACTTGCATGACATCTTTTGTCCTACCCTCCCGTGGCATCGGGGACCATAATGGAAACTAAGGGATATTAAGGCCTCCTTTTAATAGAGAACCGGAACAAAGCATTAACACATAGTGAATACATGAACTCCTCAAACTACGGTTGAAAGGATCTAGATGACGACTAGAGGGGGGGGGGTGAATAGGCGTTTTAAAACTGTTACGGATTTGGCTTTATCCTAATGCGGAATTAAACTAAACGGATACCTTTCAAGCACAAATCCTAAATATGCTAGGCTCAACTAAGTGCACCAACAACCTATGCTAAACAAGATAGGCACTTAAGGAAACTAGCAAGCACAACTATATCACAAGACATGGAAATGTAGGAACAACTAAACAATTCAACTAGCACAAGATATATCAATATGAGCAAGTATGAATTGCGGTAAGTAAAGGGTGTGGGTAAGAGATAACCACAAGTGAGTCGGAGACGCGGATTTATCCCGAAGTTCACACTCGTGAGAGTGCTAATCTCCGTTAGAGCGGTGCCGAAGCCAAAGCTCCGGGGCGTCACCAAGTGACTCACCGTATTCTCCTTTTCGAGTCACCCCCAACGGATGAGCCTCGATTCACTCGGGGTTGGTCTTGAAGGCGACCACCACACCTTTACAAACTTCTCCGGAGCACACCACAAGCAAGGAAGCTTCCGGAGGAACTTGACCACCTAGGCCACTTCAACACCCTTCCCCGGAGCACACCACAAGAGGAAGCTTCCGGGGGAACCTTGGCCACATAGGCCTCTTCACAATCTTCACAATGAATATCACCAAACCGTCTAGGAGGCCGAAACCTCCAAGAGTAATAAACTCACGGACTCTCACTCGAACTAATCGATGTGGGGAGCTCAAACCAATGCAACAAATGCAATGCAATGCCAAGCAACAAATGCTCAACACACTCTCTCAATCTCACAAGATGCACTTTTGAAAGTAGGAGATTGAGGAGAGGGGATGCAATGGATATGATCAACAAATGGCTCACAAATCCATCCACAAATCCCCCTTCACATAGAAGGGAGAAAGGGCTTTGGGAGAGGTGTAGAGAGGCTCAAAATGGTGTTTTGAAAGTGTAAGAACCAACCCCCAACCGGTGGGAGGAAAGGGCCCTTAAATAGCCAAACTCAGAAACTAGCCGTTGGGGCTCCAACGGGCATTTCCTGGGCACCCCGTGTGCACGGGGGTTTAGACCCCGTGCCCACGGGGTCCCGTGCGCACGGTACAAGCCCCGTGCACATGGGGCCCCGTGCCCACGGGGTCAAATGCACACGGAGTCCCCAGGACAGCCAGCAGCAGCCCACTAAAACGTTGATAACTTTGGCATACGGACTCCGAATTCGATGATCTTGGGCTCGTTTTGAAGCTATGGAAAAGCCCAAGGTCCTCACATAGAGAACCACCCAAGATCAACAAGAAAGAATGATGCAAGTAATGCAAAGGTTTGAGCTCTCTACATGCGACGTGATCAAGCTACTTGCCCGAGAGTCCCTCTTGATAGTACGGCTATCAAACCTATAATCCGGTCTCCCACCAAGCACTATGAGACCGGCAAAACTAGGAAAACCTAGCTAAGGTATACCTTTGCCTTGCACATTCAACTTGAGCTTGATGATGACTTTAATGCTTGCCTCAAGTTGGAATCCCTTTCTTGTCCACGACCACTTGGTGAAGATACTCGAATTGCTTCCTCATGATGCAATGAGGGAAGCCTTATCTCAAGCCCATCTTCACATGCACATTATCATGATGTGGACCGCAAGCTTCAAAGCATATAACCTCCGGCTTCTCATCTTGCACCTGGACTCCCCGAACTCGATGACCATCACCACTTGATGTCATCTCATCTTGCACTTGGACTCCTCGAATCCGATGACCATCACCACTTGATGTCATCCACACATAGGCTACACGAGATCTTTCCTTTTGATGCAAGCCTATGAGAAACACCTAACCCACATAGACATAACAAACATATAGCATGGGTTAGGTAACAAAGCACAATTCACAATTACTTACCATACCACTAGATCACTTGATCTCACGTGGTACATTGTTTGTGCTTTGTGAGTTGACCACTTAGATATACTCTTCGAGCTTCATCTTGGTCAACCAACATCTTTACTTCAAGCTCCATCTTGGTTTCTTGAAAGCCACAATGAACTCTTCATTTCACTTCATTGCTTCAAGACAATATCACCAAAGACTCTTTCATGACCATATCAAGTTCCACTATGAATATCATCTTGGTCACCACTTGCCCTTCTAAAAACTCCATCCCAAACTCTTGAGAGGCATAATGAATTCGTCACTCTATTGCTTGCTTCAAGACTTGATCAACATGATCTTGTCTTGAGAGGCATAATGAATTCTTCACTCTAGTTGCTTGCTTCAAGGCTTGATCAACCGAAACCCAACACATGAGCTCACCATGATCTTGTCTTGAAACCATAACTCGAATTCTTCTCTTTGATTATTCTCTCAAGCCTTGATCCTCAGAAGACCAACTTGAAACCTCGCTGGATATGGAATCTCGAGAGCCAACACCTAGGCCCCGTGAGCACGGGGTATCCAGAGAGTTGACACTCGACCCCGTGCGCACGGTATAAGCCCGTGTGCATGGGGTATCAGAGAGGGATACCATGAGGACTTCTTCGGATGCTTTGATGGCAATCTTCACATAACAACCCAAAGACCTTCAAGCATCACTATGGAACATATCTTCATATAAGATCCAATGCACTTGATGCTCCATAGGAATTGTCATTTAATACCAAAGCTTAGAGCAAGTATAACTTCATCTATATGGACTTCATCCTTGATTCCATCCAATATCCTTGAGGCACCATCTATGGACAAAACCTTCAAATATATCTCACTGAAAACATTAGTCCATAGAGATTGTCATTCAATTACCAAAACCACACTTAGGGGCTACATGCCCTTTCAATCTCCCCCATTTTGGTAATTGATGACAATCTCAACAAGAGGGTTTATATAATGAATTTAAAACAAGTATGCAATCTATCCGAGAATAAATTGAATACTTGAGGTGGTTTTGATAGCCTCAAATATCACAAAGATAGTTGATGTTATCAAAACCGGTTGTACTAGCATCGAAATACTACACAAGAATTTGATGCTAGTAGAACCACACTATATAGAGCAAACTCCCCCACAATATATGCATGGAAGAACTTGGTGGAGTTTCCTCTATATACACATCCATGCAACAACCTAAACCCTCTAAACTTCTCCCCCATTGGCAACAAGTGCCAAAATGGAGAAAAAATCTAGAAGACCAATATAGTATGAGTTCCTCCTTAATTTGTGCATTTCTCATATTGTGAGTGGAATCAAATGCACATATCCAGTTACGAACAAATGAAGAAATTCACACTATATTGAGGATCCATAAAATGCACCAAAAAGATATTATGATATGAGCATAGGAGTGTTCTAAAGAACATAGAGAAGCTCCCCATGATTTGTGCATTATTTAGTTTTGTACTTGGATACAACGTGCACAAAATAGGATCATCACTTGACTAAGCAAGGGTCCAAAATATATCCAACAACTCATGAGTGCAATGATATATGCAATACATACAAGCACTCACTACTCAACCTCTTACCGGATCCACCAAAGAATAAAAAGAGACAATTCCAAGGACCGGCAAGGAAACGAAAGGATATCAAAGAGGGATATGCACTTTCTCATGTGTATAAGTTTCTTACGTGGCCAATAATCATCAAGATGAGCATCCACAAAGAAACTTGCACACACAAAAAGATACAAAAGATAAGAACATGATATCCAAGAATGAATCCATTATTTATACAAACTTGATCTTAGCGTAGGGCTTTGTCACATGGCACATGGCACAAGGCACATGGCGCAAACTGATCTCATTTGCATAAAAATGAATTACTAAGCATGAGAGCAAATACCACAACCAAAAAGATTGTTTCTTGCAATTTTATCAATATTGCACATAAGAGCACTTTGAGGAATTGGTATGCAATAAATTGCTTAATTGGCATATTTGGGATAAGTGAACCATGAGCATGGTTTTATAGATCCCCATGATATGCTTCTTCTCAAAAGTCTCATAGATGCAATAAGGAGGTTTAAGCTGTTGCAAGAAACACAAACTCAACAAGTACTAAACATGCCATGATGCAACATACACAATGTTGACTCTAATTTAAACAAACGCATGAAGTAAGTACTTGTTACCGAGAGAGCATTGGTTCAAGGGGCCCTTGATCTAGCCCATGAACATGAGGGACTTGATCTTGTTCTTGGATAGGTAAATGATCTCCCATAGCATCTTGCTCTTGTGTTGGGGGTGATGACTTCCCTTGTGGTGGATCCACAAGAGGGGCTCTTACTCCTTCTTCTTCTACATGGACAAGGGGTGTTTCTTGTGGAAGAATATGACCAATCCCCATTGTACTTGTAGCTTGGGAAGGAGCCTCATCACCTACAACACTTGAAACAAATTGCTCCGCATGGAAGCTGTTATTCTCATCACACTCCACATTCACCATTTCCTCAATACATCCCGTGGATTTATTGAGAATACAGTAAGTGTGGGAGTTTGATGCATATCCAACAAAAAGACCCAAATTATGTTAACCGGGTTGAATTGATGAGAATGAAACACTTACAACCGAATCGGGTTTTCATTTATCTTCTCCCTCAAATCAAAGAATCAACCAAGCTTGGCTCTAATAATTTTCCATGGTGTCTCCACCTTCCTTGTGAATAAGCCAAGCATCCAATGCTTCTCCACAGTACCTAAAACACATTAAGGTACAATTTGGTCCCCAAACATATTGGGTCCGAAGTAGTTAGGACAACCACAATATATAGGGCAAACTCCACATTAAATATGTGCAAAAGGATATGAACTTGAAGTTCATGCACACTTTTAACCATTAATGATTTTATGGAGTTTACCCTACATAGAGGATCAAGTAGCAAGCAAGGCATGAAGAAGAATATAAATAAATATGCATGCTCATGCCTACCAAGATCCAGAGAGATACAATTTGGACAAAAGAACACTTAACCGAAGAATACTCCGATAATATCACAAAGTATTCAAGTTGTCCAAATTATATCAAAGTGACGAATCCACACAGGACCGCACACAAAGTACAACATATGAACTAAGCAAAAACCAAAGAGCATATAGGATATACAATACACACATGCTCAAAGGCTTATCTTACTCAAGTAGATAATAGATAGCACAAGCAGTGAGATAAGGCAAGTTGAAGCACAAGCCGAGAAGAAGATGATCATAAGGTTCTACCACATGAGGGAATACCAATTGTAAGAGAATACAAATGGTATTTGGAATTAACACTCGGGGGTAGATTACGAAGATGCACAGGATCATCAACAACTCCAAAGCAAAGAAAGATAAATAAAGCGTACTTGGCCGGGTGGACATTTCTGCCCATAGGACCCCGTGCGCACGGGCTAGGTCAGCCCCGTGCGCACGGTGTGTCCAGAGAAAAAACACCACCCCGTGCGCACGGGGGTCTAGGACCCCGTGTGCACGGGGTGTCCAGTGATTTTCACCCACCCCGTGCGCACGGGGGTCCAGGACCCCGTGCGCACGGGGTGTCCAGTAAGTTTCGTGGTACCCCGTGCGCACGGGGGTCAGAGACCCGTGCACACGGGGTGTCCAGAAACTTACTGAAGAACCTCACAGGACACCGCGACGAAGCACGCAACAAAGGTAAATAACAACCAACAAGAGATAATTAGTGGATACTCTGAGAATTTGAATTTCAAATGAGCTTGACATACCACATAGTGACTAGATAAGATTGAATATCAATACTATGTGGCATTTCTCATATTCACATTTTGGGTTTGTGATGTGCACACAACAAAACACTCCCCCATAATGTGATGATCCACTAATATCTTGCAAGAGCCAATCATGATACAATACAGGCTCAAAACAGCAAACACCACTATATAATGTGCAATGCAACCTACACATGCTAGATAACACAAATCAAGCATACTAAGAAACACAACATATAGATGCACATGCTAGATACAAAACCTAAGCATGCAAGGGGCGAGCAACTTTCAATGTAAGCAATATAAATACAAGTTACCGCAAAGAGGAACATTGGATAGATAATATGAAGATAATCCACATGACTTGGCTCGAACAAATAAATGGTGGATATCCTTTTCTTTATGAACTAGCCAAATCTCCAATGTCCTCCACACACCTATTGATCAAGTTTGAGCTTGATGGTACCCAACCAAGTTGGGTCCTAAGAAGTTAGTCACAATAGGCTTGGCAACCCAAATGGCCTTTTCCATTTCCAAGCCACTTTGGGCGCCAACAAACTTGGCAAACAAATTGCCAACAACATCCTTCCTAAGCGAATAATGATCATTGACTAGAGGAGGCTTAGGGATGTTACCGTTGGGACAAGATGAGGATATGTGTCCCTTCTCACGACAATTATAGCAACATGTGCTCCCCCTTCTCTTCTTCTTTATTTTCTCAACTTGGGGAGCATTATCTTGGTTCATCATTGGTAGTGGCCTTTCTTCAAGTTGAGGTTGACCTTGAGATTGAACTTGAGGCCGCTTCCCTTGTTGCTTCACATTTGAAGCCTTCTTCTTCAATGGACAATCTCTCACATGGTGTCCAACATTCTTGCACTTGAAGCATGTAATGTTGGCATCATTCTTGACTTGGTCTTGTCCCTTCTTCTTTTTCTTGGACTTCTTGTTGTTGGAGATGAAACCAAGTCCACCCTTATCATGAGGGGATTTTTGAACACTCAAGATAGTGTTGAGAGTGGAATTTCCTTCATGACACATTTCCAAGTCTTTCTTCAAATTAGTGACTTGGGCCTTGAGCTCTTTGTTTTCCTCTACAAGGTTAGTATCAACAAAAGTACTAGAGGAAGTAGAAACTTCATTGTTAGAGCAACAAGGCAAGGAGAGCAATTCATCACAAGAATTGGGAATAATATGTCTAGATGAATCACTAGGACTAGCACATGTCAATAAAGCATTTTGAGTAGAAATAGTGCTAATGTCCACATGAGGCTCACAAGATGTTACCTTAGTCACAATAGCCTCATGAGCTAACTTTAGCCTTTCATGGGAGATTAGAAGGTCATCATGAGAGCCCGAGAGCTTTTCATGACTTTCTTCTAATTTCCCATAATTGCTAGTTAGCAAAACAAGTTGAGCCCGTAGCTCAACATTCTCCTTCAAGATAGATGCTTCACAAGAAGTAGAGTTAGTAGCACAAGCATCATTGACAATATGAGAGGAGCTAGAAGAAACTAGAGACTTCACATGAGTAGCTTGAAGTTCCTCATAAGACTTAGAGAGTTTGGCGAGCTCTCCTTTGACATTCTTGTAGCCAAGGTCAAGGTGCTCAAAATCCTCTTTAAGTTTATCATGAGCAACTTCAATCTCTTCTTTGGAAGATTCTAAGTCTCTAAGAGTTTCTAGAGCATCAAGAAGGTTACAATCAAGTTTATCATTTTGTTCTTGCTCTTCGTGAAGTAAATCATTACACTTTCCAAAATGAGTAATAAGATCTTTAAATATCTCATAAGTGTTCTTATTTACTCCACGAAGAGAATTACCAATTTCATATATTTCTTGACTCATATCCCTATCACATTCATCATCACTCTCATCATTATCATTACTAAGAGTAGATGATACCTCGGTAGTACCTCTTGCCATGAGGCACATGTGAACATCGGAGGTTGATGATGATTCTTTTGGAGAGGGAGATTCTTCATCATCAAGAGTAGGATATCCATGTCCATCCTCTTGACACTCATAGCATTTCCTCTCCAACATAGTGATTTCCTTCTTTGCTCTTCTAGCAAATTCTCCATTAGTGATGTGTGCACCATTTTCTCTTATTTCCTCTACATGGTTAGTCAAACAACAACTAGAGGAAATAGAAGCATAGATATCATGGCAACAAGGAGAATCAAGCATATCATCACAACAAGTATTCAAGGAATCTCTATATGATATGTAAGGACTATCAACACAAGAATGTATGTCATTTTTGCTAGATGTGTTCAAGTCCAAAGAAGCTACAAAATTAGCATTTATGCATGAAAGATCATCAATGTTGAGCACAACATCATCATCACAAATTATATTTCCACTCACCATGTCATTACCTTGGGACATGTCATATGATGGTGAGGTGGAAGAAGTTGAAATGTCCAAGCACACGGAGGAAGAAGCAATATGGAGTTCTTCATGATATGAAGATGTGGAGAACTCCTCAAGAGACACCTCCGAAATATGATTGACCTCATCAAGATTGGACCCACCATATATTTCTTCAAGTTTTGTCCACATCTCATGAGCCGACGCACACGTCATAATTGACTCAAACACTTCGAGGGATATAGACCGGATTAAGGCATTCTTTGCACCATACCCACAAAGCATATCATCATTTTCCTTAATAGATGGAAAAAGTTCATCCTTCCATGGAGAAGCCCCTACAAGAACAATTCGCACAAAATTTGGACCCATGGCCCAGAAATGACAAAGCATGCGAATTTTCCACAAGTGATAGTTTGTGCCACTAAAACAGAAAGTGTCATCGTGCACTATACCACTAGTCGACATCTTTACTCTCTAGGCGGTGAAGCCTAGCAAGGAGAGACCAAAGCTCTGATACCAATTGAAAGGATCTAGATGACGACTAGAGGGGGGGTGAATAGGCGTTTTAAAACTGTTACGGATTTGGCTTTATCCTAATGCGGAATTAAACTAAACGGATACCTTTCAAGCACAAATCCTAAATATGCTAGGCTCAACTAAGTGCACCAACAACCTATGCTAAACAAGATAGGCACTTAAGGAAACTAGCAAGCACAAACTATATCACAAGATATGGAAATGTAGGAACAACTAAACAATTCAACTAGCACAAGATATATCAATATGAGCAAGTATGAATTGCGGTAAGTAAAGGGTGTGGGTAAGAGATAACCACAAGTGAGTCGGAGACGCGGATTTATCCCGAAGTTCACACTCGTGAGAGTGCTAATCTCCGTTAGAGCGGTGCCGAAGCCAAAGCTCCGGGGCGTCACCAAGTGACTCACCGTATTCTCCTTTTCGAGTCACCCCCAACGGATGAGCCTCGATTCACTCGGGGTTGGTCTTGAAGGCGACCACCACACCTTTACAAACTTCTCCGGAGCACACCACAAGCAAGGAAGCTTCCGGAGGAACTTGACCACCTAGGCCACTTCAACACCCTTCCCCGGAGCACACCACAAGAGGAAGCTTCCGGGGGAACCTTGGCCACATAGGCCTCTTCACAATCTTCACAATGAATATCACCAAACCGTCTAGGAGGCCGAAACCTCCAAGAGTAATAAACTCACGGACTCTCACTCGAACTAATCGATGTGGGGAGCTCAAACCAATGCAACAAATGCAATGCAATGCCAAGCAACAAATGCTCAACACACTCTCTCAATCTCACAAGATGCACTTTTGAAAGTAGGAGATTGAGGAGAGGGGATGCAATGGATATGATCAACAAATGGCTCACAAATCCATCCACAAATCCCCCTTCACATAGAGGGGAGAAAGGGCTTTGGGAGAGGTGTAGAGAGGCTCAAAATGGTGTTTTGAAAGTGTAAGAACCAACCCCCAACCGGTGGGAGGAAAGGGCCCTTAAATAGCCAAACTCAGAAACTAGCCGTTGGGGCTCCAACGGGCATTTCCTGGGCACCCCGTGTGCACGGGGGTTTAGACCCCGTGCCCACGGGGTCCCGTGCGCACGGTACAAGCCCCGTGCACATGGGGCCCCGTGCCCACGGGGGTCAAATACCCCGTGCACACGGAGTCCCCAGGACAGCCAGCAGCAGCCCACTAAAACGTTGATAACTTTGGCATACGGACTCCGAATTCGATGATCTTGGGCTCGTTTTGAAGCTATGGAAAAGCCCAAGGTCCTCACATAGAGAACCACCCAAGATCAACAAGAAAGAATGATGCAAGTAATGCAAAGGTTTGAGCTCTCTACATGCGACGTGATCAAGCTACTTGCCCGAGAGTCCCTCTTGATAGTACGGCTATCAAACCTATAATCCGGTCTCCCACCAAGCACTATGAGACCGGCAAAACTAGGAAAACCTAGCTAAGGTATACCTTTGCCTTGCACATTCAACTTGAGCTTGATGATGACTTTAATGCTTGCCTCAAGTTGGAATCCCTTTCTTGTCCACGACCACTTGGTGAAGATACTCGAATTGCTTCCTCATGATGCAATGAGGGAAGCCTTATCTCAAGCCCATCTTCACATGCACATTATCATGATGTGGACCGCAAGCTTCAAAGCATATAACCTCCGGCTTCTCATCTTGCACCTGGACTCCCCGAACTCGATGACCATCACCACTTGATGTCATCTCATCTTGCACTTGGACTCCTCGAATCCGATGACCATCACCACTTGATGTCATCCACACATAGGCTACACGAGATCTTTCCTTTTGATGCAAGCCTATGAGAAACACCTAACCCACATAGACATAACAAACATATAGCATGGGTTAGGTAACAAAGCACAATTCACAATTACTTACCATACCACTAGATCACTTGATCTCACGTGGTACATTGTTTGTGCTTTGTGAGTTGACCACTTAGATATACTCTTCGAGCTTCATCTTGGTCAACCAACATCTTTACTTCAAGCTCCATCTTGGTTTCTTGAAAGCCACAATGAACTCTTCATTTCACTTCATTGCTTCAAGACAATATCACCAAAGACTCTTTCATGACCATATCAAGTTCCACTATGAATATCATCTTGGTCACCACTTGCCCTTCTAAAAACTCCATCCCAAACTCTTGAGAGGCATAATGAATTCGTCACTCTAGTTGCTTGCTTCAAGACTTGATCAACATGATCTTGTCTTGAGAGGCATAATGAATTCTTCACTCTAGTTGCTTGCTTCAAGGCTTGATCAACCGAAACCCAACACATGAGCTCACCATGATCTTGTCTTGAAACCATAACTCGAATTCTTCTCTTTGATTATTCTCTCAAGCCTTGATCCTCAGAAGACCAACTTGAAACCTCGCTGGATATGGAATCTCGAGAGCCAACACCTAGGCCCCGTGAGCACGGGGTATCCAGAGAGTTGACACTCGACCCCGTGCGCACGGTATAAGCCCGTGTGCATGGGGTATCCAGAGAGGGATACCATGAGGACTTCTTTGGATGCTTTGATGGCAATCTTCACATAACAACCCAAAGAACTTCAAGCATCACTATGGAACATATCATGATATAAGATCCAATGCACTTGATGCTCCATAGGAATTGTCATTTAATACCAAAGCTTAGAGCAAATATAACTTCATCTATATGGACTTCATCCTTGATTCCATCCAATATCCTTGAGGCATTATCTTCATATATATGGACTTCATCCTTGATTCCATCCAATATCCTTGAGGCACCATCTATGGACAAAACCTTCAAATATATCTCACTGAAAACATTAGTCCATAGAGATTGTCATTCAATTACCAAAACCACACTTAGGGGCTACATGCCCTTTCAACGGTCATCACCGAGAGTGGGCCCGGTTGTTGTCACTCCGGGGTTGTCGGATCATAACCGTAGTAAGCGACTATAACTTGAAAGATCGGATCTAAAACATGGATATAATGATGAATTCATAAACGGTTCAGATCTGAGTTCATGGCACCCGGGCCCAAAGTGACAAGCATTAAGCATAGCAAAGTCATAGCAACATCAATCTAAGAACATAGTGGATACTAGGGATCAAGCCCTAACAAAACTAACTCGATTACATGATGAATCTCATCCAACTCCTCACCGACCAGCGAGCCTACGAAGGAATTACTCACTCCCGGTGGGGAGCATCATGGAATTGGCGATCGAGAAGGGTTGGTGACGACGAAGAACGAAGATCCCCCTCTCTGGAGCCCCAAAGGGATTCTATATCTGCCCTCCTGAGGAAGAACAGGGCTTGGCAGCGGCTCAGTCTCGTGGATCGCGATAATTCTTTCTCCCTGGTTTTTTTTTTCTGGAAATATGTGATTTTATAGTATCAGCGGAGTCGTCAGCGGGGCCACTAGGTGGGTACAACCCACCTGGGCGTGCCAGGAGAGGGGGGCGCGCCCTGGTGGGTTGTGCCCACCTAGGGGCCCCTCTCTGGTGGGTCTTGGCTCTAGAAATTCTTATTATTGATATAAAAAATCCTCGCAAAGTTTCGTTCCATTCCGAGAAGTTTCATTTCTGCACAAAAACAACACCATGGTAGTTCTGCTGAAAACAACGTCAGTTCGGGGTTAGTTTCATCCAAATCATGCAAATTAGAGTCCGAAACAAGAGGAAAAGCGTGAGAAAAAGTAGATACGTTGGAGACGTATCACTGTCATATGACCATGTGGGTCATTGTCTTTAGTTACTAGCTTTGAACTATGGTTTGTAGTGTGTAAGTTTGAATCTGTTGAACTATATGGTACTTTTGTAGCATTGAACTATGTCTTGTAATGTGGTAAGTTTGAATTTGGTGAACTAAGTTACTAGCTTTGAACTATGTCATGTAATATGTTAAGTTTGGATCCTTTAATGAAGGCCTGTTTGTAGTGTTATTTTTATGTTGTTTTGTGATGAAATTTGTGTTTGAAGCCCTAGTTGCTTCATTTAGGGGTTGGTCGACGCCGAGCCACCCTAAGTGACCCACTTGCTTCATTTAGGGGTTGGTCAACGCCGAAGAGCCTTGATGACCCACAAGTATAGGGGATCAGTCATAGTCCTTTCGATAAGTAAGAGTGTCGAACCCAACGAGGAGCAGAAGGAAATGACAAGTGGTTTTCAGCAAGGTATTCTCTGCAAGCACTGAAATTGTCGGTAACCAATAGTTTGATAGCAAGATAATTTGTAACGAGCAACTAGTAGTAACGGTAAATAAAGTGCAGCAAGGTAGCCCAATCCTTTTCTAGCAAAGGACATGCCAAAACGGTCTCTTATGATAAGCAAAGCGTTCTTGAGGGTACACGGGAATTTCATCATATCACTTTCATCATGTTGGTTTGATTTGTGCTCGCTACTTTGATAATTTGACATGTTGGTGGACCGATGCTTAGGCGCTGTTCTTACTTGAACAAATCTCCTACTTATGATTAACCCCCTCGCAAGCATCTGCAACTATAATAAACGTATTAAGATAAAATCTAACCATAGCATTAAACTTTTGGATCCAAATCGGTCCCTTACAGAATAGCGCATAAACTAGGGTTTACGCTTCTGTCACTCTAGCAACCCATCATCTAATTACTACTCCACAATGCATTCCTTAGGCCCAAATATGGTGAAGTGCCATGTAGTCGACGTTCACATGACACCACTAAGGGAATCACAACATACATATCATCAAAATATCGAACACTTCTCAAGTTCACATGATTACTTGCAACATGACTTCTCCCATGACCTCAAGAACAAAAGTAACTATTCACAAATGATAATCATGCTCAAGATCGGAGGGGTATTAAATAGCATAATGGATCTGAACATATAATCTTCCACCAAATAAATAATATAGTAATCAACTACAAGATGTAATCAACACTACTAGTCACCCACAAGCACCAATCTAAGGTTCTGGTACAAAGATTGAACACAAAAGATGAACTAGGGTTTGAGAGGAGATGGTGTTGTTGAAGATGTTGATGGAGATGGCCCTCCCAAAGATGGAAGAGTTGTTGGTGATGACGATGACGATGATTTCCCCTCCGGGAGGGAAGTTCCCCCGACGGAATCGCTACGTCGGAGGGCAAAAGTGCTCCTGCCCAAGTTCCGCCCGAGACGGCGGTGTTTCATCCTGAAAGTACTCCCCTTATTTTTCTAGGTCAAAATGACTTATATACCAGAAGAGGGGCACCGGAGGTGGGCCGAGGTGGGCACAACCCACCAAGGCACGCCTGGGGGGCCTGGCGCGCCCAGGTGGGTTGCGCCCACCTGGTGGGCCCCCTCTAGTAGTTATTTGCTCGAATAATTCTTAAATAATTTATAAAAAATCTCCGTGAAGTTTCAGCTTATATGGAGTTGTGCAGAATAGGTAGCTCTGACGTGCTTTTTCAGGTCCAGAATTCCAGCTGCCGGTATTCTCCCTCTTTGTTTAAACCTTCCAAATTATGAGAGAAAAGGCATTAGAATTACTCCAAAAAGAATTATTATGCATAAAAACACTATAAATAATAGTAGGTAAACATGATGCAAAATGGACGTATCAACTCCCCAAGCTTAGACCTCGCTTGTCCTCAAGTGAAAAACGGATATCGAAAAACATGTCCACATGCTTAGAGAGAGAGGTGTCGATAAAAACAAAATACGAACATAGAAGCATCATGCATATTGTTATAACAACAAAGAACTTTAACATAAAACTTTATGAAATAACTTTTATCACACAACTTTTATCATATAACTTTTATCATATAACTTCTCATGAACAAGTAACAATTCATCACAACATCGAAGTATAAAGCATAAACTCTATTGAAAACCAACAAACTATGTTCTCAGTCAACTTTGCAACTACAATTCATCATCTTTTCAGGAAGGGTCATGTATCGGAGCCTTTTAGGCAAGTCCACATACTCAACCATCATTTAATCTTCTATGATTGCTAACACTCACATCATACCCATGAACAAAAAGTTTCAACTGGACACATAGAAAAATAGGGGCTTATAGTTTTGTCTCCCAACGTATTCACCTCAAGGGTGATGTCAACAATAATAACTCATGCCCACTCATATTCAACTGGATATATGTGCCTAGATCTTTCCTCACCACATGATGCTTGCAAAAAGAGAAAATAAAAAGGAATAGGAAAGAAAAACTTTAAATCTTCATAAAAGTAAATGCATAAAAGTAAAAGATAGGCCCTTCGCAGAGGGAAGCAGAGATTGTCATGCGCTTATTTTTTTGTATGCCAAATCCCTTAATGCAAAGGAACGTCACGTTACATTGCCCCTTATGATGGCAACCTTTATTATGCAGTCTGTTGCTTTTATTATTTTGCCATAACAAGTTCGTGCAACGCTCAGTTTTCTCTTACACTAAATGATCCAACACATTTAGAAGCAATTTTTATTGCCTTTTTGCACCGATGACAACTTACTTGAAGGATCTTACTCAATCCATAAGTAGGTATGGTGGACTCTCAAAATAAGATTTGGGTTAAGGGTTTTAGATGCACAAGTAGTATCTCTACTTAGTGCGGAATTTTTGGCTAGAAAAGATAGTGAGCAAGCACCACATGTTAAAGGATCTATGAGAATATAACTTCTATGTGAATATGAACAAACATAAATCATTACGTTGTATTCCTTGTCCAACGTCAACTATTTTGACACAAAATATTTAATGGGGGCTCACAATCATAAAAGATGTCCAAGATAGTGTATTTGCATGTGAATCTTCTCTCCCCTTATTAATTCTTTCATGAGTTGCATCATTGACCAATGTTATGTTTGTCAATCTGCAACAAATTTTACCACTTATACTTTTCCTTATCTAATGTGATTACTTACCATAAGATTAGCATATGATCTTATTTATTTATTTTCCTTTCTTTTTATTGAAACATAAAGGTAAAGAAACAAAACTCAAACTACTCTTTATTATATATCTCGCACATGATCACATCGATAGGTAGATCACTAAGCAAACACTCGAAAAGAAAGGATCGAACTAAACTTTTATTCAACTAAATCAAAAGATAACTAAGGACTGAACTAAGATAAGTAAAGGCAAAAGATAGTGATTGTGATACGATACCGGGGCACCTCCCCCAAGCTTGGCACAAGCCAATAGGAGTGTCGATACTCGATAGTCAAGTCTCCTTTGGTGATGAAGAAGGCGGCGGTGGTGATGAGGTAGTATCGATCTTATCTTTCTTCCTTAGCTTACGCTTGAGGATGGAATTCTCCTCCTTTAAGTCACCAATCTCTTGCTCAAGCTCTAATATCTTTTTGCATAATTCTTGCTTGTTTTCCTGCAAGAGACGAAAGGGGATAAACTGAATCTTAGGTTTCTTTGCTTTGTTGGGGAGACTTGACTCCTTGAATTCCACGTGCATGTCCCCAGGTTAAGGTAATGGAACTTCATCTTTGTCTGAGCTTGTCTCCTCCTCCCCTTTAGGATCATAATATTCTTCCTCCTCCAAAGTCCAACTACGATGCTCCACATCCCCATAAACTTTGGGGTTTGCGATATAATCAGCAACATAGCTCTCACCTTCCGAATCTTGGAATGACATATTTTTCAGTTCTGTCAGAAAAACAGCAAGAAAGAAGAACATAAGATTTCTCCGTGATACGGTGGCCAATAGGTTCGGGGGGTATATAAAGATTTTTTATCTTGGGAAACAAGCAAACGAGTGAAAAACGGAGTCCGGAAGCTACCAGAGGTGGGCACAACCCACCTGGACGCGCGTGGCATGCCAGGCACGCCCTGGTGTCTTGTGCCCACCAGGGTTGCCTTCCTGGTTGTTTCTTATTTTCCTAAAAAAAATTATATTCCAATTCTGACAAAAATATTTTTGCGGATTTTTTCGGAGTCCGTTTACTTACCGTATCATGTACCTCCTCTTTTTTAATTATTCTGGAGTGTTCCAGAAGGTCTCCTTTATGTGTTCCTCGGTATCATAGTTTGAATAATATTGCTTTCAACATTAATAGGCATACCTGAGATATAGTGTTTTTCTTTGCCCATTGACTACCTTGGGTTGGTACCTTCGGCATTATTTATTTTGATAGCTCTAGAACGATAAACTTCTTCGATAAAATAAGGTCCCTCCCATTTGGAGAGAAGCTTCCCTGCAAAGAATCTAAAACGAGAGTTGTAAAAAAGGACATATTCACCCACTTTGAACTCACGCTTTTGGATACTTTTATCATGCCATCTTTTAACTTTTTCTTTAAACAACTTGGCATTTTCATAAGCTTGGGTTCTCCATTCATATAGTGAGCTAATATCAAATAACCTCTTTTCACCGACAAGTTTGAAGTCATAGTTGAGTTCTTTAATTGCCCAGTATGCTTTGTGTTCTGACTTAAGAGGCAAATGACAAGCCTTTCCATAAACCATTTTATAAGGAGACATACTAATAGGATTTTTATAAGCCGTCCTGTAAGCCCAAAGTGCATTATCTAATTTCTTAGACCAATTCTTTCGGGATTTATTGATAGTTTTTTGTAGAATTAATTTTATTTCTCTATTGCTAAGTTCAACTTGATCACTAGACTAAGGATGATAGGGTGATGCAATTCTATGATTAATATGATACTTAGCAAGCATTTTACGGAAAGCACCATGAACAAAGTGTGAACCACCATCAGTCATTAAATATCTAGGAACCCCAAACCTTGGGAAAATAACTTCCTTAAGCATTTTAATAGAGGTATTGTGATTGGCACTACTAGTTGCAATAGCTTCTGCCCACTTAGTAACATAATCAACATCAACCAAAATATATGTATACACATTAGAGGAAGGAAAAGGTCCCATATAATCAAAACCCCAAACATCAAATGGTTCAACAACAAGTGAATAATTCATAGGCATTTCCTGACGCTCACCAATATTACCAATTCTTTGACATTCATCACAATATAAAACAAACTTACAGGAATCCTAGATAGTATGCCAATAAAAACCAGATTGCAATACCTTGTGAGTAGTTCTATCTCCCGCATGATGCCCTCCATAAGCTTCGGAGTGATATTTTTGTAGAATTGTTCCTGTTCATGCTCAGGTACAGAACATCTAATAATACCATCTACTCCTTCTTTGTATAGATGTGGGTCATCCCAAAAGTAATGTCTTAAATCATAGAAGAATTTTTTCTTTTGTTGGTATGTGAAACTAGGTGGTATGTATTTTGCAACAATGTAATTAGCATAGTCAGCATACCAAGGAGTGTCATGGGAAACATTCATTGCAGCTAGTTGCTCATCAGGAAAGCTATCATTAATAGGTTGTGGGTCATCAAGAATATTTTCTAACCTAGACAAGTTATCAGCTACGGGATTCTCAGCTCCTTTTCTCTCAGTGATATGTAAATCAAATTCTTGTAATAGGAGAACCCACCTAATGAGTCTAGGTTTAGCATCTTTCTTTTCCATAAGATATTTTATAGCAGCATGATCAGTGTGAACAGTAACTTTAGAATCAACAATGTAAGATCTGAATTTGTCACAAGAAAACACAACTGCTAAAAATTATTTTTCAATGGTAGCATAATTTTTTGGGCACTGTCTAGAGTTTTGCTAGCATAATGAATAACATTTAGTTTCTTATCAACTCTTTGTCCTAGAACAACACCAACAACATAATCACTAGCATCACACATAATTTCAAAAGTCAACTTCCAATCAGGTGGTTGAACAATAGGTGCAGAAGTTAAGGCTTTCTTCAGTGTTTCAAAGGCTTCTACACAATCATCATCAAAAACAAACGGAACATACTTTTGTAAAAGATTTGTAAGAGGCCTAGAAATTTTAGAGAATTCTTTTATAAACCTCCTATAGAAACTAGCATGACCGAGAAAACTACGAATACCTTTGATATCTTTAGGACATGACATTTTCTCAATTGCATCAACTTTAGTTTTATCCACCTCAATACCTCATTCAGAATTTTATGCCCCAAGACAATGCCTTCATTAACCATAAAGTGGCACTTCTCCCAATTCAAGACAAGATTAGTTTGCTCACATCTCTGCAAAACTCGGTCAAGGTTGCTTAAGCAATCATCAAAAGAAGTTCCGTAAACGGAAAATTCATCCATGAAAACCTCAACAATCTTTTCACAAAAATCAGAGAATATAGCAGACATACATCTTTGAAAGCTAGCAGATGCATTGCATAAACCAACGGGCATATGTCTATAAGCATAAGTTCCAAAAGGGAAAGTAAAGGTGGTTTTCTCTTGATCAGGTTGTGAAACGGGTATTTGAGAAAAACTAGAATATCCATCAAGGAAGCAAAAGTTTGTGTGCTTAGATAATCTTTCTAGAATTTGATCAATAAAAGGCAAAGGGTAATGATCTTTTCTAGTTTCTTTATTTAATTTTCTAAAATAAATCACCATTCTATAGCCAGTGACAATTCTTTGTGGAATAAGATCATTTTTTTTCATTAGGAACAACAGTAATACCTCCCTTCTTAGGGACACAATGAACGGGGCTTACCCATCTACTATCAGCTATAGGATACCTGCTTCCAGAAGTTTTAATATTTCAGTTCTTACCACTTCTTTCATCTTTGGATTCAAACGTCGTTGATGATCAACAACGTGTTTAGCATCAGGTTCCATATTAATCTTGTGCTGACATAGAGTGGGACTAATGCCCTTAAGATCATTAAGAGTATATCTAATAGCAGCTCGGTGCTTCTTCAGAATTTTCAATAATCTTTCTTCTTCATGTTCTAAAAGTTAGCACTTATAATAATAGGATATATCTTTTTCTCATCAAGATAAGCATATTTCAAAGTGTCTGGCAATTGTTTTAGTTCAAACACAGGATCACCTTTAGGCGGAGGAGCTCCTCCTAGAGTTTCAATAGGCAAATTATGTTTTAGCAGAGGTCGTTTTTCAAAGAAAATTTTATCTATCTCATTTCTTTCATGCATATACATATCATTTTCATGGTCTAGCAAATATTGCTCTAGTGGATCAGTAGGAGGCATGTCAATAGAAGCAAGACCAATTATTTCATCCTTATTAGGTAATTCTTTCTTATGAGGTCACTAGTACAGCGAGCTCCTAAACAAACGGTTTTTAACCCCTTTTCGCGACGACATTTGGAACCGTCGCCAAGTGAGTGTGGGAAACAGGGGGGTCCTTCCCACACGACCCAGAAACCGTCGGGGATATGCCCTCCTGGCACACACGTTCGAAAAAATGAGGTCGTGTGCGACCGGCGAGCGCTCAAATACGGAAATACATACAATAGAGCTAAAAATACAATTATATGGCAAAATTGTTTCCGGTCGCAAGTACATCCCACACAGTTAGTCCCCGCTAAACGTTTCCGTTCATATGTACATCCCACATAGTCGCTCCAAGGAAAACGTTTCCGTTCACAGGTACATCACACACAATTTTTCCCGTTAAATCATTTGCGTTATTGAATATATCACACACGGTCCATGGAAGAAACTGTGTGGCAAAGACTGTCCATCACACACAGTTTTCATGTGGTAAACGTTTGCGCAAGGTGGCCTAACGCAAATGGTTTTCAAGAGAAAGTCATGTGCGATTGTTCATTGATCCAACACGGTTTATTCCTAGAAACTGTGTGCGTTGCCTGAGGTCATCGCCCACGGTATTTTTTCAACAACCATTTGCAATAGCAAAACCCAATTAGCATGCTAATTATCCGATTATTCATAATCCATTTATTAATCTAATTGACAGTTCATATTAAGCACACAATATATTTCATTTTTATAATTGAAATACATCAGAGTACAACATCATATAGCTTCAGCACTCAGCTACCCCATTACACAACTACACCAGGACCAAGTTTGACATGCAACATCTATAACCTTTTGAAATTAGCATCATAGACGGTACATAGACACATGTATCTCATCTGGAAAACTGCTGAAGCAGAAGGCGAATATTGAGCCTTCATAGATGTTGAAGGTCTTTGTAACTTTAGGCCAGTGCCTCTGGATGATTGACCTTCCATCCTTCGTCCTCTTCAGGAACACTTCAATATTGAACCGTGGGTGTTGTATGAATACCTTCCTCGCCTCCTGACCATACATGTGGTTTGAGAGGTAATCGTCAGTGAACTGCTTTGGAAAGTCCTGAAAACAAGGATGTGCATAAATATCTTCTCTATATTGGAAATGGGGCAAAGGAATAAAAAAGCAAGGTATAATAGTTAGTACCATCCTGTAGTGAACTTATGTCTTCTTCATTGTGCAGACAAAGATCTTGTTGTTTTTGTCGCTAATTTCTTTATCCTAACAATCTTACTGAGTTTCTTGACTTGACTGATATTCATGGACAACTCATTTCCCCATATGCAAAAAGGGTCGAACAGTGGGTCAAAACCTCTGACAGCAGGACCTACATGTGCAAGACCAAATTGTAAAAAACCTAAATATTAGAATGGTTCTTGCAATTGCACAATAATATGCTATTAAACAATGGACCATGCACGTGCTAACCTCGATTGTAAACCTCAGTGCTTCCCATTGTTTCCCTGCAACACATATAAGGTAGTTAGTCATCAGGTTAAGTAAGGGTTCGCATGCTATCAGTAAAATATGTTGATTGAAAATAATCACATTGCAGATTCATCAGATTAATTGAAGCCACACGGAAAACCCATTTATCCAAACCAAGCATGATTAAGAACTAGGAAATATAACACTTGTATATGTTTCTCATGTATTCAATGCAACCTCATTCGATTTATTCCTCACATGCACAACAATACAAAATTCTACCCACAACAATTGGACATCGCATTGCAGAATTGAACCAAGCAGTTAACTAAACACCACAACAAATGAACCAAACATTAACTGAGCACCACATTGCACAATATAACATACTCCTAATAGAAGATCAGACAGTTAACCAAACAGTTAACTACAGCCAATTGTAGCAATTGTATTTGTTTCTCATGTATTTACTACATCCAAATTCAATTTATTCCTCACATGGTATACAATAACAGAATGCACCCTCAATTTTGTAAAGATAAATTCGATTTATTTCTCACATGCAAGACAATACAAAATTGCAGCCTGAAGAATTGAACATCACATTTGCATAATTGAACCAAACAGTTAACTGAAGGCGACAACTAATTAACAAAATAGTTAATAAGTGAGCACCACACTGCACGACATACAGAACATATACACTAGAGCAACAAATTGCATGGTAAAATTAGATAGCACAATTCACTAGAATTTGTGAAGGAAAGGCATGAGCAGCACACGCAACGGGTAAACCGAGCATGCTTAATCGGCGTAGCTAGGGGTCGGCACGAATGGCAGCCATCGCGATCTCATCCGTGCGTGCGGGCGCGATTTGCTTCTCCGCTGCCAAATGCTCCTTGAGGTCCTGGCTATACTGCGTGCATCACGGCTTAGGCCGGTGCTTATTTGGTGGAGGGGGCGGTGATTTGGGTGAAAGGTGTCGCGCTCACGCCGGCGGTAGGGGCATGTGGGATGTGGAAGGAGCAGGAGGATGGGGGTCGGGTGTGGATTACCTGCCTGGATAGGCGAGGCCGAGGAGCGTGAAGGAGGGTCGCCGGCGAGGAGGCGGTGGCACTGCAAGCAAGGAGTGAAGGTTTCAACTTGGAAAGGAAGGCGGAAAGAGGGGAAATGTGGCTTTTGGTAAGGGGGAGGGGGCGGGGAGGTAGATATTTCCGCGGAAGCCGAAAATTTGGAATCGCTTCAGCCAAAAAACTGGCGCGCAAAGTGTCATCAGACACGGTCCCTTATTCAGAACTGTGTACGATATGTGAACATCACAAACGATTCAGATAGCTTAACCCGTGTGTGTTGAGTTTGAACGTCAAAAATTTTGGTTCGAATTTCCCTAGTTACAGTGGTCATCCACGTCATTGTATAATTTGGATACACAAAGGAGACTAACTGTGTGCGATCTACTTGATTTATAGTACTATACACCGACGGTGCTCCAAGATATTTTGTGCTATATCTCACACGATTGGTGATAATAAACTGTGTGTGATCTACTTGATTTATCGTCTTGACCATTTGAATTATGTAATGGGGTCACAGCTACAAAGGATGGTGTTTGAATTGTTAGAACTTTTATCTGCAGTGAACATGCAACTCTAGGTGTGTCGTCAAAAAATTGGAATTATTCAAGGTTCGTTTGTACATTTTTATACATTAACTGGATTTTCCACGCATTTTATGCGCATCATTGAAATTTGAACAACATGCACATGTTCCAGTGCATATAAACCTACTGAAAAATCACATATGTGTCCTTGGTTGCATGCTTAGGTCCCATGCAAGAAATGGGAATGAATTTCAAACACCCTGCAACCGTCACTCAGGCCGCAAACATTGAGATACCTGGTTTTTAAATTCTAGTAAATCCAAAACTTGTCTGAAATTCATGAAACTTGGCATGCTATCATCTAGCCGCATCAACATGCCGTGGTAAAATTTTTGTCCCATTTTGGGCAGGTTTGGGTATAAGCTTCTCACAAACCAGAGCTTCCCACAACAAGCGTGAAGGTTTCGTAGGGAACGTGCCACCTTTGGGGATGAAACGATATCCGTTGCCTCTTATTGCTTTCAAAAAAATTCGAGTGTCAACATAGAACAACAAGAGTGTTGTGTTCAATTTTGGAATTTTTCTAGGTTCGTTTGGACATTTTTATGCATTAACTGAGTTTTCAATGCATTTATGTGCATAATTCAAATTTGAACTACATGCACATGCTCCAGTGCATATAAATTGGTTGAAAAATCAAATCTGTGTCCTTGGGTGCATGCTTAGGTCCCATGCAAGAAATGGGAATGAATTTCAAACACCAGGGCACCGTTGATTGCCGGTAAAACATTGAGATGCCTGATTTCTAAATTCTATTAAATCCAAAACTCGTATGAAATTCATGAAACTTGGCATCCTATCATGGAGCGGAATCAACATGCCGTGGTACAAATTTTGTCCCATTTGGGGCAGGTTTAGGTATATGCTTCTCACAAACCGGAGCTTCTCACAACAAGCATGATGGTTTTCGGTAGGGAACGTCCCACCTTTGGGGACGAAACGATATCCATTGCCTCTTATTGCTTTCTAAATTTTTTCTCGTGTCAACATAGAACAACAGGAGTGTTGTGTGAATTTTTGTGATTTTCCGGGGTTCGTTTGGACATTTTTATGCATTAACTGAGTTTTCAATGCATTTATGTGCATAATTAAAATTTGAACTACATGCACGTGCTCCAGTGCATATAAATTGGTTGAAAAATCAAATCTGTGTCCTTGGGTGCATGCTTAGGTCCCATGCAAGAAATGGGAATGAATTTCAAACACCAGGGCACCGTTGTTTGCCGGCAAAACATTGAGATGCCTGGTTTTTAAATTCTAGTAAATCCAAAACTCGTCTGAAATTCATGAAACTTGAAATGCTATCATGGAGCAGCACCAACATGCCGTGGTACAAATTTTGTACCATTTGGGGCAGGTTTGGGTATATGCTTCTCACAAACCGGAGCTTCTCACAACAAGTATGATGGTTTTCGGTAGGGAACGTCCCACCTTTGGGGACGAAATGATATCGATTGCCTCTTATTGCTTTCAATTTTTTTCTCGTGTCAACATAGAACAATAGGAGTGTAGTGTGAATTTTTGTGATTTTTTGGGCTTTGTTTGGACACTTTTATGCATTAACTGAGTTTTGAATGCATTTATGTGCATAATTAAAATTTGAACTACATGCACATGCTCCAGTGCATATAAATTGGTTGAAAAATCAAATCTGTGTCCTTGGGTGCATGCTTAGGTCCCATGCAAAAAATGGGAATGAATTTCAAACACACCAGGGCACCGTTGATTGCCGGCAAAATATTGAGATGCCTGGTTTTTAAATTCTAGTAAATCCAAAACTCGTCTGAAATTCATGAAACTTGGATGCTATCATGGAGCGGCATCAACATGTCGTGGTACAAATTTTGTCCCATTTGGGGCAGGTTTGGATATATGCTTCTCACAAACCGAAGCTTCTCACAACAAGCATGATGGTTTTCGGTAGGGAACGTCCCACCTTTGGGGACGAAACGATATCCATTGCCTCTTATTGCTTTCAATTTTTTTCTCGTGTCAACAAAGAACAACAGGAGTGTTGTGTGATTTTTTGTGATTTTTTGGGGTTTGTTTGGACATTTTTATGCATTAACTGAGTTTTCAATGCATTTATGTGCATAATTCAAATTTGAACTACATGCACATGCTCCACTGCATATAAATTGGTTGAAAAATCAAATCCGTGTCCTTGGGTGCATGCTTAGGTCCCATGCAAGAAATGGGAATGAATTTGAAACACCAGGGCACCGTTGATTGCCGGCAAAACATTGAGATGCCTGGTTTTTTAATTCTAGTAAATCCAAAACTCATCTGAAATTCATGAAACTTGGAATGCTATCATGGAGCAGCATCAACATGACGTGGTACAAATTTTGTCCCATTTGGGGTAGGTTTGGGTATATGCTTCTCACAAACCGAAGCTTCTCACAACAAGTATGATGGTTTTCGGTAGGGAACGTCCCACCTTTGGGGACGAAATGATATCGATTGCCTCTTATTGCTTTCAATTTTTTTCTCGTGTCAACATAGAACAATAGGAGTGTAGTGTAAATTTTTGTGATTTTTTGGGCTTTGTTTGGACACTTTTATGCATTAACTGAGTTTTGAATGCATTTATGTGCATAATTAAAATTTGAACTACATGCACATGCTCCAGTGCATATAAATTGGTTGAAAAATCAAATCTGTGTCCTTGGGTGCATGCTTAGGTCCCATGCAAAAAATGGGAATGAATTTCAAACACACCAAGGCACCGTTGATTGCCGGCAAAATATTGAGATGCCTGGCTTTTAAATTCTAGTAAATCCAAAACTCGTCTGAAATTCATGAAACTTGGATGCTATCATGGAGCGGCATCAACATGTCGTGGTACAAATTTTGTCCCATTTGGGGCAGGTTTGGATATATGCTTCTCACAAACCGGAGCTTCTAACAACAAGTATGATGGTTTTCGGTAAGGAACGTCCCACCTTTGGGGATGAAACGATATCCATTGCCTCTTATTGCTTTCAATTTTTTTTCTCGTGTCAACATAGAACAACTGGAGTGTTGTGTGAATTTTTATAATTTTTTGGGGTTTGTTTGGACATTTTTATGCATTAACTGAGTTTTCAATGCATTTATGTGTATAATTCAAATTTGAACTACATGCACATGCTCCAGTGCATATAAATTGGTTGAAAAGTCAAAACTGTGTCCTTGGGTGCTTGCTTAGGTCCCATGCAAGAAATGGGAATGAATTTCAAACACCTGGGCACCGTTGATTGCCGGCAAAACAAAGAGATGCCTGGTTTTTAAATTCTAGTAAATACAAAACTCGTCTGAAATTCATGAAACTTGGCATGCTATCATGGAGCGGCATCAACATGCCGCGGTACAAATTTTGTCCCATTTGGGGCAGGTTTGGGTATATGCTTCTCACAAACCGGAGCTTCTCACAACCAGCATGATGGTTTTCGGTAGGGAACATCCCACCTTTGGGGACGAAACGATATCCATTGCCTCTTATTGGTTAATTTTTTTTCTCGTGTCAACATAGAACGACAGGAGTGTTGTGTGAATTTTTGTGATTTTTCAGGGTTCGTTTGGACATTTTTATGCATTAACTGAGTTTTCATTGCATTTATGTGCATAATTAAAATTTGAACTACATGCACATGCTCCAGTGCATATAAATTGGTTGAAAAAACAAATATGTGTCCTTGGGTGCATGCTTAGGTCCCATGCAAGAAATGGGAATGAATGTCAAACACCAGGGCACCGTTGATTGCCGGCAAAACATTGAGATGCCTGGTTTTGAAATTCTATTAAATCCAAAACTCGTCTGAAATTCATGAAACTTGGCATGCTATCATGGAGCGGCATCAACATGCCGTGGTACAAATTTTATCCCATTTGGGGCAGGTTTGGGTATATGCTTCTCACAAACCGGAGCTTCTCACAACAAGCATGATGGTTTTCGGTAGGGAACGTCACACCTTTGGGGACGAAACGATAACCATTGCTTCTTATTGCTTTCAGTTTTTTTCTCGTGTCAGCATAGAACAACAGGAGTTTTGTGTGAATTGTTGTGATTTTTCGGGGTTCGTTTGGACCTTTTTATGCATTAACTGAGTTTTCAATGCATTTATGTGCATAATTAAAATTTGAACTACATGCACATGCTCCAGTGCATATAAATTGGTTGAAAAATTAAATCTGTGTCCTTGGGTGCATGCTTAGGTCCCATGCAAGAAATGGGAATGAATTTCATACAACAGGGCACCGTTGATTGCCGGCAAAACATTGAGATGCCTTGTTTTTAAATTCTAGTAAATCCAAAACTCGTCTGAAATTCATGAAACTTGGCATGCTATCATGGAGCGGCATCAACATGCCGTGGTACAAATTTTGTCCCATTTGGGGCAGGTTTGGGTATATGCTTCTCACAAACCGGAGCTTCTCACAACAAGCATGATGGTTTTCGGTAGGGAACGTCACACCTTTGGGGACGAAACGATAACCATTGCTTCTTATTGCTTTCAGTTTTTTTTCTCGTGTCAACATAGAACAACAGGAGTTTTGTGTGAATTGTTGTGATTTTTCGGGGTTCGTTTGGACCTTTTTATGCATTAACTGAGTTTTCAATGCATTTATGTGCATAATTAAAATTTGAACTACATGCACATGCTCCAGTGCATATAAATTGGTTGAAAAATTAAATCTGTGTCCTTGGGTGCATGCTTAGGTCCCATGCAAGAAATGGGAATGAATTTCATACAACAGAGCACCGTTGATTGCCGGCAAAACATTGAGATGCCTTGTTTTTAAATTCTAGTAAATCCAAAACTCGTCTGAAATTCATGAAACTTGGCATGCTATCATGGAGCGGCATCAACATGCCGTGGTACAAATTTTGTCCCATTTGGGGCAGGTTTGGGTATATGCTTCTCACAAACCGGAGCTTCTCACAACAAGCATGATGGTTTTCGGTAGGGAACGTCCCACCTTTGGGGACGAAACAATATCCATTGCCTCTTATTACTTTCAATTTTTTTTCTCGTGTCAACATAGAACAACAGGAGTGTTGTATGATTTTTTGTGATTTTTCGGGGTTTGTTTGGACATTTTTATGCATTAACTGAGTTTTCAATGCATTTATGTGCATAATTAAAATTTGAACTACATGCACATGCTCCAGCGCATATAAATTGGTTGAAAAATCAAATCTCTGTCCTTGGGTGCATGTTTAGGTCCCATGCAAGAAATGGGAATGAATTTCAAACACCAGGGCCCCGTTGATTGCCGGTAAAACATTGAGATGTCTGGTTTTTAAATTCTAGTAAATCCAAAATTCTGTTAACCATTGGCGTGACGCCACGTGTCTTGGTTTTAATGGTTGTAGGAGGTGCCGTGCGGACAGCTGCTTGACCTTGACTGAACGGGAGGCGTGCGAGCACCGTTCGGTGCGCAGGCTGACCGAGAGGCGTGCAAGCTATCGTCGAGTGCGCAGGCTCACCGGGAAGCGTGCGAGCTGTACGCTGCGCAGGCTCACTGGGAAGCGAGCCCTTTAACTTCCATGGTCGCCTGCCTTGCTCGCATCCTCTCCATTAATGGCGCCCAAGCCGCAGTTTAATTTGCTTTTTAAATATAAAACACTCATCGCAAACGTTTTAGTTAGAACACACGTATGCAAACCGACAACTTCCCCAGGAAGCCAAGAGAAAATGTGCCGAGCAGGATGTCTGCATCTCTTGATCGCAAACGATTTAGATAGAACACTCGTATGCAAAGTGAGAGTAGCGCAGGATTTGTTCATCCCTTCAACGCAAACGGTTGTTTTGGATGACCCGTGTGCAACCACATACAAACAATTTGGTAAGATTTGCATCTGTCATATTGGGTATGTTGCCATTTGTCAAACTGGAAAGATTTGCATTTGTTGGTCTAGTAACGTTGCCATTTGTCAATACTGCGATTTGTCAAAATATGCAGCTAGAAATCATTAGCACTATGTAATTTTTGCAACTAAAATTCAGTAATTAAGCATAGATTTCATTTATAGATTAAGCAGTCATTCTTAATTTATACAAACAGTTCAACTCGACAGCTGAACCGGCCAAACTTCTCCCCAATTATTGCCAACCATGTACTGAAATAGCTAATTCAACTATATGTACTAGCTAATTTTAAGTACGTTGTACAGTTCGACCACACATCTATAGTCAGATGAACTGAACAAAATAGCCCCTAAATACTACCACTACCACGGAGGGGCTTTGTGCTACTTCCGGCAGCCTTTCCTCTGCCGAGTGCGCTCAGTAAGAGGCAGAGGAGGGGGAGGAGCCTATCGACGGGCTAGACAAATGCAATACGGTGTCTGCCACTGCACGTTCAGCGATGCTCGCTAGCTCGAATGCCCATTGCCGCTCCAGACGGTCCCTCTCAAAGCGGCTGGACTGCTCGTAGATCTCCTAATTCCTCGCCTCTGCGTCGGCGTGTGCTGCTAGACGAGGCGCGCTCTTTGCATGCTCGACGAGGCGCTCCTCCTCCTCCCGCAGGAACTCGATGTAGCTCGCTAGGTCACTGACGCACATGCGGGCCTCCACCTCCGCCTCCCTCCTTCGGGCGGCGGTGGCGGAGCGGGTGATGATCCCGGCGGTCGACGATGGGCTAGCGGTGACGATGGCCGATGATGGGGTGGTGTCCACGACCACCACCTCCCCCCTTCGGGCCGTGGTGGCGGAGCGGGTGATGGCCATGATGGCGGGCAGTGGGGTGGCGGCCACGACGACCACCTCCCGCCTTCGGGCCGCGCCGGCAGACCGGGAGATGCTCCTGGCTTTCGATGGTGGTGTGACGCCAACGGCGGCCGGCAATAGCTGCCGACGGGCAGTGGCGGCGGAGCGTGTGGTGGGTGTTCCGCGCACACCCAACAGGGACGCCACACGCACTACACTACGCCGGGGACTGTGCCGCTGCCGCGGTGTAGCCTCCTAGCTGGAGTTGTCCTCTGATGACGGCGGAGTGGATGAGCGACGACGACAGACCGGTGCCATTGGCGATTGTGGGAGAAGCAGACGAGATAAGCTACAGGGAGGGAGGGGAAAATGCGACGCAGGACTCGCCGGCCGTGAGGGTTTTTATAGCAGGCCGACAAGCATTGGTGTTTTGGGGAATTTCACTGAGTCGGGCGGGAAGCTTGCACGGGAACCTGAGAGGTTGCATGGAAACGGGCTCACCGACGATTCATTGGCGCCACCGTTTGGCAAAAAGAACGCCCCCGCGCGCTGCGCAAGCTTGCGCTGTAAGCCGTCTGCGGCAGCGGGGTGACAAGACGTCCGAGAGGAGGACGAGAGGACACGTACACATACAGTTAATAAAAAAGTTTGCGATTTAATTACCTACTATACCCGCGTCCTGGTTTATAAGTAGGATTTGACTAATAAAATGCGAATGCATGTCGCCATAGATTATATCGTTGGAGTCGTATTTGAACATAATTTCCAGCTATACAATTTATGTAACAAGCATTAACACTTTTTGGGTTAAATTTAAGGTTATACACCAGCAAGCGTTTGCCCGCAACACACACGGCTTATTCCATCACAAAGGGCTCTGATGGATCAACTATCTGCCACGTATCGCACACACAACTCTAATCTGATTCGTGCTTGATGTCTCCGACATTGATCGCACAGTTCGTCATATTTGCCACGTATCACTGTGTCGTCTTCTGCTCGCGTCCCTCGGCAAGCTCTACTTGCCGTTAGGCGCCACGGCGCACTCTGTCGCGTCCGTTGGCGTGCTCTGCTCGCGTCCGTTGGCGTGCTCTGCTCGCGTCCGTCGGCGCGCTTGGCTTGTGGACAACTTTTCCTTGAGGCGACCACGGAGCGCTCTGCTCGCGTCCCTCCGCACGCGCTCTGCCAGCGGTTGGGCGTGCGCACGATCACGTCGGGGCCCCCATATGCATGCGGTTGCGCCGCACGCGTTGCCATGCGATGCAGTTACGTGCGGCACGATGGAGTTACACGCTGCAAATTAGAACTGCCATCAGGGCCTGCCAATATTCCTAGCCGTCTAGCTTCCCCTTTAATTCCCGCAGCCATTATAAACTTAGTCTCTTCAACCTTTCGATCGCGCCCCACAACACAACAAGCACACCCACGATGACACATAGAGAGGGGATGTCCAGCAGCGCTCCAATGGAGTTCGGCGAGCATAGATGGAGACCCACGCGAGGGAGACGGATCTCTCGGTGGTGTACACCATCGACTCGGCCGTGGTGGACGACTACATCAACAGTGTTGAGCAGTTGCTTGCTGCAAACAAGTACAAGATGGTCGGCATCGACCTCCAATACACCGCCGGTCATCCCGGCATAGATCAGAAGGTTGCCGTCGCCCAGGTGCGTGTGCCATCATGTCCTCATCTACCACTACCGCATGGCTACACAGCCTTGCGACCGTTTGAACAGGTTTGTCAACAACAGTGACTACAAGTTCGCCACGGTGGATACCACCAACGATGTAAAAGCGCTCAGTGTTACGGGCTTGGCCTGTAAGAACCTTGTCGAAATCCGTGACCACTACACGGTCTGGGGCAGCACGAAGAAGGACTCCCTGGTCGAACTCGCCTCGGCCATCATCGACCCCTACTACGAAAAGATGAAGCAGGATGCCCAGAGAATAAGTCTCGTATCCTGGCACGGGGCCTCGATGCGGCAACTGGATGAACCTCACCTCAGGTTTGCGGCCAAGAGCATGTACACATGCTACGAGATGCACAGGCGGATCGTTGACATGAGGAAGTGCCTCATTACCCAAATCGACGAGCCCGGATCGAGCCGCAAGCAGAGCAAGCGTCACAAGAAGTAGATGATGATCAGATGATCGTTTATGCTAGTCAATCATGCGTGTAATATATAGTTTACTTTATTGGTGTGTGTGGAAATGTCATGTGTGTAGTAGCCACCTATGTAATTATGCATGTAATAGTTTACTTTGGTGTGTGCAAATGCCATGGTTGTAGTAGCCACCTATGTAAGTGGATGTTTAATTTGGTTATGCAAGCATGTCCTTATAAGTGTGTGTGTGTGTATATATATGTTGTTGTTCTGTATGCAATCCCCTCGCACAACACACATGTCTTATTAGCAACAACCATCTGTGTTATTACCGGTCTTCACACACATTTCTGATTACAGACCTGTTTGCCGCGTATCACACACATCTTGTTAAGTTGAACCATTTCTGTTCTCATGTCTCAACGCAAACAGTTCATCCGAGTGAACCACATGCCGTATATCGCACACACCTTGATCTGGCTGACAGTTTCTTTTGTGTTGCCTAATCACAAATAGTTCATCCGAGTGAACCGTATGTTGTGTATCACACACGCCTTCATCTGGCTGCCCGTTTCTTTTGTTCCTCCTCATCGCAAACATTTAATTGAACTGAACCATATGCCCTTCATCGCACACGCAACTAAAACCTGAACCGTGTTTGATGCATCCGTCATCACAAACGTTTTACACATTTCTGACGGTTTTCGTACAGCACCGTTTGCGATTATTGCATCGCACACAGTTTCTCGAAGGGTCTCTGATCGTAGTGTCGCGTTAGCAGCATCCTGCAGTAGTGGGTTGCCTACTAAACTTGGAAAAATTAAATTCATGAGACTCATCACCAAAGCGAACACTGACAGTTTGTTTATGATAGTCTATAGTAACATTGATAGTGTTCAAGAAAGGTCTACCAAAGATAATGGGACAAAAGTCATCTTATGGGGAACCAAGAACTAGAAAATCAGTAGGGTATTTTATTTTCCCACACAAGACTTCAACATCTCTAACAATCCCAAGTGTTGTGATGGTGTCTCTATTGGCAAGTTTAATAGTAATATCCATGTCTTCTATTTCAGCGGGTGTTATGTCATTCATAATTTCTTGGTATAAGGTGAGAGGGATAGCACTCACGCTAGCACCTAAATCACATAAACCATGATAACAGTGATCTCCTATTTTGACGAGGCAACAGGCATGCCAACAACAGGTCTATGTTTATCCTTTTCATCGGGTTTAGCAATTCTAGCAGCTTCATCACAGAAGTAAATAACATGCCCATCTATATTTTCCACCAAGATATCTTTAACCATAGCAACACTAGGTTCTACTTTGATTTGTTCAGCAGGTTTAGGTGCTCTAATATTACTTTTATTGACCATGGTTGAGACCTTAGCATGTTCCTTTATCCTAACAGGGAAAGGTGGTTTTTCAATATAAGTAGTAGGAACAACTGGGTCAACATTGTAAATAATCACTGGTGCGCGTCGGTGCTATACAAACGGTTTTTAACCCCTTTCCGCGACGGCATTTGGGACCGTTGCCAAGTGAGTGTGTGCGATAGGGTGTCCTTCCCACATGACCCAGAAACCGTCGGGGATATGGAGCGGTGATCCAAAGGCCTTCCAAAATGTAATCGTGTGCGATGCAGCACGCACTAAATTCTTTCGCACGTGTGGTATCAGTGATTAAGCGTTTCTAATGACGCAGTGAAACCATACGGTCTGTCGTAACGAACCATTTGGGAAAAATAGTATGTAAGGCACACGGGCCAACATACGAACTGTGTGCGATTTGTGCCCCATTGCACACGAGTTTTCTGCGTAACCCGCCTGCCATGCTAGACTCCATCACACACATTTGCCAACAATTACCGTCTGTGATAATGTTCTATCACAAACGGTTCAAGAGCCCCTTCGCACACATACAAGTGTTGCAGACCGTTTGTAATTTGTTGGGTATCACCGACGGTTGCCGTAGGAGTGACATGTGCTTTTCGTTTGGGATCCCACACGTGTCCTGAAAAAATTACGACTGGGATTGTATTTTGCATTGGGCACGGTTTACTCCGAGTTCTCGTGTGCAATAACGCGATATCACAAACGGTTCCAGAGACCCTACGCACACGTAGTAGCGCTGCAAATCGTTTGCCATCTGCTGTGTATCACCGACGGTTCCGCTACGATTGACGTATGCTTTCCGATGTGGATCGCACACACTCATTTAGTTGAACCGTGTGCGGAGCAATTGCCAGGTTAAAACAAAAATATCCCATTTTGAATCGGCACGCAAAAAGCAAATTCGCCATAATATTCAATTAAACAAATAAACAAAAATATCCCATTTTGAATCGGCACGCAAAAAGCAAATTCGCCACAATATTCAATTGAATAAATAGTGTCCACAGGAAGAACATTCATCAGATTTCGCAACAATTGCAATTGAACATATGGTAGCTAAATTCCAATGATTTGTCCACACATATATGCATTACATAATCTCTACTCATAATGGAGTAGTTGGTAGTCTCCGTTCTAGGTTTATTTTCGTCCCACCTCTCACCACCATCTATCCCTGGTTATTTTTCGTTGGTTAATTTTCATTGGTTATTTTTCCTTTTTACCTCCCCACGGTCGATGCGCTCATAGGCAGCCCACAGAAACAATCCATCACCACCCACCCACGACTCCCTCACCCTGGCTAGGGTTCCCAGCCCCTCCTCCTCAGCCGCCGCTGCATGTTCCTCGCTGGCCTCGCCCGGGCGTCTTCCGGACCTTGCCGGGAGAAATCAGCCAGCACCGTTCCGACCTCGCCGGGAGAAGCCAGCAGGACCCTACCGTCATGCCTCCCTCTCCCCTTCTCCTCTTTTCCGCTACCTATCTCTTTCCTCTGAACCTGATTGGGGCACTGCGACTAGCCTCCACTCCAGATCCGTCCGCCTTTGATCCCGTATCCTCCCTCCAGACGGGATCCGGCCTCGACCACTGCGCACGGGTGCGACGGGATCCGCCACTCTAGCGAGCAGGAGTAGCACGGTGGCTGTGGTCTGCTCAGACCCCCGACCAACGACGTGAGGCGTGCGGTGGTCTGCAGCAAGGTAATCACATACACATGTAGCAGCAAGGAGCGGCGGGGATCTAGCTTGTGATATACGTATTAATCTGTTTCTTGACTGATTCGTTTGCAGGATATCCTTCCATGGCTGGACGCACTCTTCATCTAAATCATGTCTCTAAACATGCTGCCGTTAAGGTTGGCGCTACATAAATCATGCCTTCACGGCTGGACATCACTCCTACATGGTCTTCTCACTTGAGATGTCATATATAACGTGTCCCTTCTGTGGGAATGTTCAACTAGGAGCAGTTTCATCTCGAGCACCGCAATCATGCATGCTACTCTCATCGACTACTAACCACTTGCTACTAACATAAATCATGCCTCCAACGTTGGACATCACTACTAAAGAGGTACTGTCGGTGAGTATCACCGTTTAGTTTTTTATAGTCTATAGATTTATTTATATGGATAGTGCAGATTCATCTATTACTTTGACTAATGTGACTGTAGCAACATTCACTCCATTCATTTTTTTGGGGAAACTACAATTCATTTTGTTCACCTGAACATTGAATTAAGGAATGCACAAGGTTCAGGGCTTATGCAAATTATTGAAATTTAATATTTGGGGACAATGGAGAAACACAGGCGGCAGTGTTGAATTTACACCCGTTGTTGCACCTGCAGCTTTTCGGCATCCTTAGCACAATAAGCCCAAACACGAAGATTATATGCCGCCTTGGATTTGTGTGGCTGTTAACTTGTTGTTATCAAACACTTTTTTCCTTAATATGTGCAGCTTTTTTGGGGCGTCCATGGATGCAAAGGAATCCCGTGAGTACAATGTACACTGGCATCATCTTCATCAAATTCTTCAAGCTCAGCAAGTGTGAGACAACTAATGCATGTGTATTATCTATTTCATCGAAGTGTAAGATTTCTCCTCTTCTCTTGTTTGTGTTCAATGGTTGTTGTGGTTTTTGGTTTTGCGTTTCAACAGTGACATGTATTCTGATTAGGCACTTGCATAGGTACTGTGTAGAGCTGGAACTTCTAATAAAAATGATCTATGTAGTAAAGCAAAGGAGAGAGACTACAACCTTTTCAGGCCTGAATCTATCCCCATTCTGAATCTACTTGGTTATTGATTCGCATTTCCAGCATATGAAGACCACATGCTATTTTTTCTATGCTCTCCTCTTCGGCTCTTCCTTTATGATTCAGCATATGCTATCTGCTACTGTAGCTTTCATGCTTATATCCTTGGTTATATTTTACAGCGATCCAAATTTAGGATTTGTGTTGATATCCGAAGTTCCTAATGACGATTGGTCCTTATTAGTTTCTTTAAAGGAAGCACAACAAGTGGTTGTACTAGGAAGATTACCTTGACATGGGAGTTTCTTTTTTCTAAGAACAGGGGAGTCTTTATTATTTCACTTGAAAAGATGATGTACGCATTTAAAGTGTAGAATTTCCATTTGTATATTCATATTGTGGTTAACTTTTACTTTCTAAAAATCAATATTGGCTGGCGGTTTGGCCAATTATTTAATAAATAAAAACCTCAGGTGTTGATCCCTTTGATCTCTAGCCATATGACTTCCCATTCAAGATATGACGGGGCATGGATGTGATACACCCACATACAGAGATATTTAGGTGTAAAGTGGGGACGAGCAGGCTTGTAGATGAAGTGTTTGTACTTATGGCTCAACAAAACTGACTACTCTAGCCTTGCCACCATTAGTGTAGTGTTATTATCTTCCGTCCCATGTTTTGTTGAAAGATCTTCCAGATTCATGACCCGCCTTAAAAAAAGTACAATGCAAATACAACCATTTATCGTTACAGCCGAGGAATTTAGTGTAGAAAGATACTTTACAAGTAGTCTCAAGCTGGAGGATAACAGATTGGTTGAGACGTTAGGGATCCCCATCAATGTTATATTATTTGTCTGCAGGTATATTCTCAGCTCCAAATTCTAGATATTATAGTGAGTAGATGAGGTGAAAGTATTTGCAACATAGTTCTTTTTTTGTTTTGCTCTAATTTCTGCGGGAGTGTTAAACCCCATGTAGCATGATGGTGCATCGCTCGGCCCCCGACCACCCACCGTACCGAGAACTCCCTGATATTTTCCGCGCCCTCGCTTCTACCATGGTTTTTCCGTCATGGACGGCCCAAAGAATGCCATGCAGCTGCGTCTCCGGCCCGCTCAGGACGAAAAGCCCATTTTCTGTCATGATTTTTTGTCATAGAAGTAGGAGCCCACCACATCTATGATGATACCGAGATTTGTCACAATTATCATCATAGAAGTTTCATAAGTATGACAAAAAAAATTTGTTCGGCCCTAAATGTCACGGATGTGTCTTTTTTTGTAGTGCACGTCGAGGCTGGCCATAGTTCAGATGAGTCTCCATCGTGGGGAGCCACACTAACTGCGATGATATGGACTCCCGTTGCCCACAGTTATGGATCGTTCCATCTATGAAGAACAAGTGGGATTGGAATTACGAGACGGACATGTACCCAGGAGTGGACGTACGAACCTGAGTAATGTAGCACAGTAAGTGAAGTAGAAAGGCACAAATAGTATGAACATGCCTGGCATATAGGCATTTCTCTCTTACTACCACTAAATGTTTTACGTGCAATGCACGGCGATGATAGTCACGGAGCATTAAGCTTCGGATGATGCATACGACGCAGAACGCCCATACTATGCCCACGTGATGGTTAGTGCTATCAGGCCAAAGGCCCCTCGGATCAAATATCCAAATCGTAGTGGATTAGGAACGCGCGGTAACAAGCAGAGACTCACGAAAGATGTGACCCCGTTGCCCCGTCTCGAGGACTTGCGGCAAGGGCTAAGAATGCCCGACCACGCCTCGTATTCAACTCTCGGGTACCCTCCAGGTCAACCCGTCTCCTCATCACTCGCGGGTACCCCTCAGGGTCGACCTGCCTTTTCAAGTAACAGTTGTAAAGTCCAAGTATCCGCGTGTTCAAACACCAAGGGGAAAACCCGAGGAATCACCCCTGGTGAATTCCACTCGATGTAATCATCAAGGTGAACGTAAGAGGAACCACCCTTGAGGTTCACACTTGAGGGGTTGCACGACAGAGTCGTATCGAAAGTGGTTAAGGAGGAAATCACCCTTGATGACCATGACCGAATAGCTACACTATAGAGGTCTCATCAGGAGTGATGTATGAGGTTCCACCCTCGGCACTCGATGGTAACTCTGCAGACTCGAGCAACAAAAGGGGCGTGATGTGATGTGAGGTGTCGGGCTCTGGTCGTCGATCACGTTGATCGAGTCATCGATGATGAAGCAAGGGCAACAAGGACCAGGTGGGGTCGCTGATGGATCACTAACCAACCTATACTAAGCAGTTTAGGATAAGCAGGTAGGTAACAATAAGCAGGTTACAAAAGCAAGCTATGCATCAGAATAGGAGCAATCAATTACAATAGCAAAATCTAATCTAATGCAAGCATGAGAGAATGGAATGGGCGATATCGGGATGATCAAAGGGGGGGGCTTGCCTGGTTGCTCTGGCAAGGACGAAGGGTCGTCAATACCGTAGTCAAACTGGGGGGTCGCCGGCAGTCTCGGGTCTACCGGAAAGAAGTAACGTAGGGGGAACACAATAAATAATAGAGCAAACAAAGCATCACAAAGCATAACATGGCAATACACAGTCCTAGAGGTGACATAACGCGGTACTAGGTGATACCGGCAAAGAGGGAAACATCCGGGAAAGTATCCCCGGTGTTCCGCGTTTTCGGACAGATGAACCGGAGGGGAAAGTTGCATGTTCACTGAGCTTGGGATGTGTGGCGGGCGAACGGGCTGCATATTCAGATTCGTCTCGTCGTTCTAAGCAACTTTCATGTACAAAATATTTTCATCCGAGTTACGGTTTATTTTATATGATTTTCCAAAGTTTTAGCAATATTCTAAGATTATTATTAATTCAAAAATAATGATTAATACGCTATGGGTACCCTGCCCTGTGTACACAGATTGTACACAGAGGCTGACACTGGGTCCAGGGGGTCCCAGTTGACCCAGTTAACAATCCAATCAACAGTCAACCGTTTGACTGTTGACTGGTCAAACTACAGTTGGGGCCCAGGTGTCATTGGCACACACTTTAAATTAGCATATTACTTATTTTAACCTCCTGGTTTAATCTAACGTTGGGTCCCACATGTAATAGACTGGCATTTTATTTAGAGGATAATTTAGCACTTGAGGGCCACATGTAAGAGACTCAAAGTTGGGGTGGCTAGTACTAAAGAGGGATTAGTCCCTAATTGAATTTGGGGCCGGCTTGGTGGCACAACCAGCCGTGAGGTTGTGCACACACACGCACATAGCATGGCCACGGCCATGGCCATTTGTAGCAGCTAGAGCAGCAGCTAAGTAGCGGCAGCATGAGGGTGTAGCAGCGGCAAGCAAGCAGTACCAGCAGCAGCAAGCATGCGAGGGGAGGCAGCAGCAGCAAGAGCAATACGCGGAAGAACGCAGCCGGCAGAGTAGTGGCTAGCAGAGTGGGGAGCAGCGGCAGCATCAGCAGTGAGCAGCCGCATTAGCAAGGCTCGGCGTGGGAGCACGACGCTAGCAGCGGAAGTAGTGCAGGCAGCAGCCGCATGAGGAGTAGCCAGCAGTGGCAACAGTAGGAAGTAGGCAATAGCAGCAGAGCTTCAGCAGCAGCAGCGGCAAAGCAACAGGCAGTGGCCGCGAGCAACAACAGTGGGAGCATGCAGAAAGAGCAGTAGTAGACACAGGCGGGTGCGGCGAGCACGGGCATTGGCGTGCGCGGACGCGCCCGCGCACGGCGTGCGTCGTACGCATACACACGAACTAGGATGAGTTCGCGACGGCAAACGACAACCAAATTGAGGTGGAGGAAGGGGGAATCCGGAGGAGAAGCTCACCAAGGAGCCACGCACGTGGTTGGGGAGGCCGGGGACTGTTGGGGTCGAGCCAATCGACGATGGCGGCCGGCGGTGCAGGATGTCGAAGACGAACTCGATGGCGGCGATTCGGTGCGGCTCCGCTCGATTTGATGCTCGGGATGGTCGAAGTCGACGGTGGTTGTCCTCCTGGTCACGGTCTCAGGGCTTGGGGAGGCCGGTGGCCGCGTCTGTGGAGGCGGCATGGCGACGGTGTCGCTCGGGCGGTGCGAGCAGAGGAGGTCGTGGCACGGGGGAGAGGAAGGAGAGGCGGCTAGGGTTCGACGGGGGAGAGAGCAGGGGCTTGGGGTGCCCTTGTAGACATCTAGGAGGCAGGGGATGGCCGCCACGCATGACATGGCCGGCGGATGGGCGCCACGATCCCCTGTCTCCCTGTAGCAGGTTGAAGGAGAGGAGAGGTGGGCTGGGCCGGCCATTTGGCTAGTTGGGCCAAAGTGCCAAGTAGAATAGGCCCTTCTCTTTTATTTATATTTTATTTACTGTTTTCAATTTTAGCTACTGTTTTCTATTTAATTGTACGAGTAAATGAGTTTTGTTAGATATGAGACTTGTCACATAAAACAAGCACATTATTTATAGGAGTCACAAAAAGTTTGAGGCCAAAAGGAGTTGTCTAACCATTTTTAGAAATTAAAAAGACCAATTTTAGAAGCTGCTGGACCACTAAATAATTTCCAGGGGCACTTTGTGAATCCAAAAGAGGTTGGTTTCAACATGACAAATATCCAGGGATTATTTGCCACACTTCGAACATTTTAGTTTTCATGTTTGGCAAATTAGAATTTTTTACTTTGAAGTTGAGTTTGAACATGGACAGTGATTTGGATCAAGTGAGGATTAGCAACAGTAATATGATGACGTGGCATCATTAGCAGAGGTTTACTGTAGCTTAATTATCCGAACGTCACAGTTGACTACCCTGGTCCACTTGCCATGCACGCAGAACTCCAAAGGAGAGTCACCCCGGTCGTCGCGCCACAGTAATAATGACTAATGAGCCGTCAAATCACAGGCCCAACCTTTCCTACCGTGAAGTTGCTTGGACGAAGGAACCATCATGACTTCATTGAATTCCACTTCTTGAGGAAAACTACTGTACCAGCAGTACTGCTAGCTACAGTAGTTACTCCAGCAGAGGCCTCCTTTGGTTCATAGGATAGGAATTTTATAAGAATATGAAAATCATAGGAAGTGAGATGACATGCATCTCAATTCCTATAGAGAAAGAGATGTCATTTGATGCATAGGATAGGAATTTTTTCATTGAGTCTAGGCTAATGTACTGGTAATTTGCTCTAAAAACTACAGTAGTAACTAGTACTGGTACATGCTCGTAATTAATTAAACAAATGTACGGCCGACACAGACACACACACTAACTACTAGTACTACTACTTCTCACATGCTGGCCAGACGCCGTCATTCTCCTTCTCGGCTTTGTCGGCGACACCCCACCGTGCTTGGATCTCCGCCGACCTCTCCGCAGCAGCGCGGCGGCCACTTCTTTCTTGCGGCGGCGGGCCTCTCTTTTCTTGAGTGCTTTCTGACTTTTCCGCTCCCTCTGTGCGGCTTTGGCCGCCTCTTTCTCTACCGCCCATTCGGCCTTGGCAGCTTCAAATTCCGCCCACGTAGGTGTGAGGTCTCGAGCAGCGATGAACTCGGCACGGCGGGATGACATCGCTTCCCTACCATTTTGTGTGCGGTCGTGGGCGGCGAGGAACTCGGCGCGGCGGGATGCCATCACTTCCTTACCGGTTAGTGTGCGGCGCGGTGGCATGAACGACGCTTGGTGACAGCTCTGGGGTGGAGTGGTCGGACAACCGTATAGTGCATTGGTTTGTCAAGAGCTCAAGGACAGAAGACGAAGGAAATTTGGATTCTCCTTCAATCCTGGTCATTTATTACCGAGTAAAATGCATTGGCAGTCATCGAACTTGTCTTGATAGCTCACTTTGATCATTGTATACGAGATATGGTGATTATATGGTCATTGGCTCAGCGCATAGCTCCGTATTTGTCTGGTTGACCAGTCAAACAGTCTACATGCGCCTCATCAGCTCGTGTTCTTTATCTATCTATCTATGCGGGCGTACCTGTCAGTGGAGAAAGAAATAAAAACCAAAATTATGCGTATGTGAGGAATCAAACCACGAACTCGTCGCTGCAACGCACACTCGTCAGCCAAATAAAAATGAAATACTTTGCGTTAAATGCACAAACAGATTTTTTTAATATTATACGTGATGCACACATTAGCGCACACCGTCCATAGAGGCAAGTAGCATGTACGCGTGCAGACACTCACGCTCACGCTGTCAAACCATGCTAATGCATGCATGTCGCCCTCTCAATCAAAGTCTTGCTCATGGTGCAACGCAAACGGCGAGCCCGTCACCTGCGCGCCCCGGCGGTGCCTGACATTATTGTTTAGACATTTGCTGGAGGCCTCCGCGAACACCGAGCATGTATTCACCTGGCTCAACACCAACGGTCATACTCGTGACTCGGCGCCTTGCTCATGTATATCGTCCATCACAACGACAATCTGTAAAACAGTCTAGCTAGAGAGGGTACTATGGTACAGAGTATGTACTATCGTGAGCGACCGATCAATGTGCCACTGCACACGAGTGTGTGTCTGATCGATTCGTCCATCATTCGTAAGTTATGCATGGTTGTGTGGTGTCTAATGGTGGTCGTCGAAGGCTAGCTGGCGACAAGAGCGGTTGCATGGACGCCTGGTTGTCAATACGTGCCGCATACGCTTCAAAGGCTCATCATCCATGAGTTCACATTTTACCACCACGCCAGCGTCTGACCGCCCCGGCCTACCGAAATCCCTTCCATCGCTAGCGCGCGCTTCCCGCCTGAAACGGTCACCGTCTCTCCAGAACGTCAATGTCGCATTCATCGGACTTAACTACAGGTGCAGTTGGTGTGTCACTAACATGCGGGCCAGATACCCGTTGGTCCCACATGTTAGTGACCCAACACACCTGCAGTTAAGTCACTGAAGCAGCGTCCGCATTCACGCCCAACGCGACCTCTCACTGGTGCCGGCATTGCAGCAGCGCGACGGCTGAGAGAGCGCCACCCACGCGGCATCCCGGTGCAAGCGACTGCTCCGCGTTAATGACACCATGACCATCCTTCCGTCTGCCGCCCACATTAATGACACGCGGCTGCCGACGAACCTACTCCGGCGCCAGCCGTCCATCTATCTGCCGCGGCTCATTGCCATTTGCCCGCTATATTAACTTGAGCCCCAGCTCCCAGCCATAGCCAAAGACCCACACGCATTCTCCTCCGGTCCCTTCCTTCTGTCGGCACCACTCCAACCATGGTCTCCTGGCGCTCCAAAGCTCTCTTGGATGTACTATCGCAGGAGCAGATGTAGGACATCGGCGGCTCCGCTCTGGGAGCGCTCCAAAGCTCTCTTGGACGTACTGTCACAGGAGCAGACGAAGGAGATCGCCGGCTCCCCCTTGACCGCCCTCTGCCGCCACGACCACGAAGCCGGCGCGCGTGCGTGGGCGCAGCCCACAGCGAGGAAGAGTAGTACACGGTAGGTCGCCGCCGCTCTGGTCCCAGGAAGGCCACAACTCCTCCACTCAATCGACGCCAAGCTTGGTGGGATAAACATCGGCGGCCGATTAGCCGCTTGACGGTGACGTGGAGGCAGAAATCTTCAGAACCTTGTGCTCCGGAGGAGGAGGTTATCGAGGCAGATAAGGAGGAGGCAAAGGCAATGGCCGACTTTCTCGGGTTCATGGCTGGACATGGTGGTCGGGCGCCGGCGATCATTTAGATTAGGTTTACAGTAGGTTTTAGTACCGTTTGTGCGAAATCTGTAATGAATTTCATCCAGTTTATAGGAAAAGTTTTCAAAATGTAATGAATTCCATCCGGTTAATTTGAAATTTGCTTTGTTTGCATGAATTTCGTCCGGTTAGTTCATATAGTTGTCGAAAGGTATGCGGGCAGCATTGGATGGCATCCATCAGTGTCCTCGGACAGATGCCGGTGTAAATTTGTGGGCCAGCGCTGGAGATGCCCTAACTATCATGCTATAATCGCTAACAGTGCTCCATTATTTCACAGGGAACAGTTATCCCTCAATCAAATCAAATCCGCCCTGTTTCGCACTGCTCCCACGTAAGAGTATAGACTCTTGCTTACATAAAAATGGAGCAAGTGGACGGCACTGTAGCACGTCATGTCATTCAAACTAGCCCGCCTAACGCGTGGGAAAGCACCGCCCTCGTCATTTTGTTCTGGATTTCTACAAATCGATCACATGAAAATGTTACGCTTTGCAAGTTCAAAAGGAAAAGGCGACACACTTATGACTCGTACGCGTCGCGTTCGCGTCGCACCCCCGACAGTCCGGCTCGCACGCTGCTCACCAGAGGAGACACACGTTGTCTTGCATTTTCACTGATATGTGGGACTGCAATTGAATAAACCATCGATAGCCGAAATCTAATCGCTCGACGGGCGCTGGCTGAGGAGAGAGAGACGGGGTAGGGAGAAGAGATCGCCCGCCCGCCGCGCACGGACTCCAAGAAATATATGGTGATAATGTGAGGTGGGCCATGCGGGAGTCCAGACCGCTTCCAAGCCTGCTTCTGGCTGTCCTGGCCCACCAAAAACCCCCCACCTCCCCGCGTGCGCTCCCCCTCAGACGCCAGCTGCCCGCATTCATAGCAAGTAGTACCAGTAAAATACTGGGCTATAAGCCCGCTTATGTGGAGGAGAGAGAGGCATTGACAATGTCAAGGAGTGGGCTCTGCAAGAGCCCGTCTCTACACGTGCTCCTAGGTATAACAAAAACTAATTCTAAAAAAAAGAGGCTTAAAAAACAATTGTGTCTAAAAAAAGAAAGTAAAAAAACATTTGAGAGGAAATAGATAGAGAGAAAGTGAGAAAAAGTTGTAACCTTATAGCCAACCTTATATTCAACACTATGGTAGTATTACATGAGGAAGGAGGGAGTGGTGCACATGCCAAGTTCACTGGGCTGCCGTGTTTCACACTCCTCCATCGTAACAGTGGACACAATAGCTTTCATCAAAAATAAACAATGAATACTCATTGCTCGTCCTCTATATCGGAAAGAATACTTTCATTCACTGACATGTGGGACGTCGACCATCCTGGTCCACCTGCCATGCACAAAATTATCCTGGTCCACCCCGGTCGTCGCGCAGGCCCAACCTTTCCCACTGTAAGTTGGTAGGACGAAGGAACCATCATGACTTCGTTGAATTCCGCTTCTTCAAGAAAACTTACTGTACCCGCAATACTACTACCACACGCGAAGACTGGACGGCACTGTACCACGTCATATCACTGAAACCCACTAGGCAAAACTAGCCTGCCTAGGATTTGTACTCCCTTTGTTTCAAAGTTAGTAGTACAAAGTTGAGTCATCTATTTTGGAACGGAGGGAGTACGTCACTGTACTGCTATGATTTGTGTTGTACGTCTATGTACTTTTGCTACGATTTTCCTACCCTATGAACCAAATGAGGCCTGAATGTATCCATGTTGACTATTGTCTGATCGATCGCTAAGCATACAATTTTAGGAGCTTGGGCTATTGGCCGATCGACGACGGATCATTATAAGCGTACCATGAGCTCATCAACCCCAACGTTTCTCTTCGGTGAGTGTTTTGCAAGTACTATAGCTCGCACTGTAGCTAGCCTACTAACACCAAGAATCATCAAACAAGCCCTGCTGATATGATAAACAGTTCAAACTTACATCTAAGCATGCCATATATTACATCAAAAGCTGGTGAGGATACATCTGTTTCCATAATTCGGAGAGGGTTCGCATGATTCACTATCAAACAAAAGTAGCAAGTATCACCCACACAAGACAGTGCACTAGCCCTAAGATGGTTTGATAACACGCATCATTCTGGTAATTAAACACAATGCAAACTACCCTGAAGGATTAGCGCGACCAACTATTTCTTGTCATCAATCTCTCGGGCAATGACCACAGCACGGACAGCGGCATAGGAATTGATCTCTGGGGTGATGTCCATAGGACAGACCGCGACATCGGAATCGATCTCTGGGGCGATGTCCACAGGATGGACAGCGGCATCGGAATCGATCTCCGGGGCGATGTCAATAGGACGGACCGCGACATCGAAAATGATCTCTGGGGCATTGTCCACAGGACGGGCCGCGACATCGGAATCATCAAGGACGTCCACCGGCACCTGCACAACCCTAACATATTAGCTAGCACATTGCAAATAATCAAAAACTAAAACTATGGTAAGCCATTATTTTTTCCCTTGTGCAGCTCACCGGGGGATCCCATCCCTTCGGGGGCCATCTCCTCGTCCTCGATGGTGGCCATCACCTTGCCAGGGGAATACTGCTTCTCAACGGCGACTATCTCCGCGAACTCGGCCTTGAGCCTCGCATAGGTGGCCATTAGAGTTTCTGGGGTAGGCACGGTGGGGCCCTTGCTGTTCTTCCAACTTTCTTTGTCGAGTTCGTCCGCCAACGTCGTCAACTCTTTGGACAGTGCTTGTTTCTTCGAGTTCTTCGTCTCCATGGGTTGGCCCGCCAACATGGTCAACTCGTTGGTCGGTGCTCGCTTCCTAGAGATCATGTCTCCAGTGGGTTGTCCGCCGGCAACTCTTTTCCTAGTGCTCCAGGATCCATTTGTAAGTGCATCTAGTGCCCCTTAGTGATTTTGGTGTATTGAAGACTTATAGGTTAAGGGACTAATGTGTTTATGAGTGTACACAGTTCTATAAGTCTATGAGGAGTTTGATATTTATAGAGAAAGTCGACCCCTAAAAATGAAGTTCTTCAACTGAAGACTTTGGATTTCTGAAGACTTTTTGAAGACTTTGAAAGTGAAGAAATTGGTGTAACCATGAAGACATGGCATTCGTTCGAGGAACATGAAGCCTGAAGACTTTTGTTTTCGTAGTTTCATTTTCTCCTTCTTGAGTCATAGGAAACACCGTACTGTTAAAGGGGGTGGAGGAAATACTAAGGAAAAATTTCCATGTGATGCTCAACTCAAAATCCTACACCTACCAATCCGTTCGAGTGAAGCCATTGGAAATCTCATACAGTTCAGTCATATTCTTCAGTGACAGAGACGAAGTTCTTCTGGTCTCTAAGGGATTTGTTCTGACTGAGGAGTTAGGAATTCGCCAGTGCGGATTGCCTACACAGTGTGGAACATGATAGCCCTGAGGAATTTGAGCCTCAAATATCCGACCGTTGCTGTGCTATGCGCCAGCTGTCCCAAAATATCTACCCACCTAACGGTCATATCATTGAAGGGCATTCATGTCTTATCATGTTGGGCTGCTCCCTAGGCTATAAATAGCCGCCCCTACAACCACTAGCTGGTTGGCTGCTCCGAGAGAAACTGACACTTGTCATTTGAGAGCATCCCATCCTCCGAGGACTTTGAGCAAAAATCATCGAGTGAGGAAAACCCAAACCCAAACACCTACAAACCCAAAGTGATTGAGCATCACTGAAGAGCTTGCGTAGATCCGACGCTTGTTACCTTTGAAGATTGTGCTTCTTCCAGACAGTTAGGCATCATGGTCTAGAGCATCCAAGAGGAATTGTGGATCACCGAGTGACCGAGTTTGTGAAGGTTAGGAAGTCACCTGAAGACTTACCACGAGTGATTGGGCGAGGTCTGTGTGACCTTAGCTCAAGGAGAATACAGTGAGGACTGTGTGTCCTCAGGTTTAAATACCTAGCCGCTCCAACCAGATGTACAACTGAGACAACAGTTGGAACTGGTCTACCAAATCATTGTCTTCACCAAGCTTACTGGTTCTATTTCCTCAACTCTTCCATTTCCTCATTACAGTAGTTGTGTGCTTGTTCATATCTGTTTGAAGACTTTGACTGAAGACTTTCTCAATTTCCTCAGTTCAATTTCTTCAGTCTATTTGTCTTCATCCTATTTTATCCTGTGTTTACGCTTTCTGTACTCTGTGCTTGTCTTCATTTCATCATGATGACCATGCCTATGTTCTGTTATGTTTACATCTGAGTACTTATTTCGCTGCAAGTAGTTCTTTGCTTAGGAATTTCCTCACCCTAAAATTCCTCAGTGAAGAATTCATAAAAATCACCTATTCACCCCCCTCTAGTCGATATAACGCACTTCCAATTGGTATCATAGCAAGGTACTCCCTTGTTCTGTGTGATTTTGGTTTAACCGCCTGGAGTTTTAGTTATGTCGACCGCAGGTATGATCAAGGTCTCTGCTGGGTGTCCTACCTTCGATGGGACGGACTACCCCTACTGGAAGAATAAGATGCAAATGCATCTTGAGGCAATTGATAACGATCTCTGGTATGTTGTGGAAAATGGTGTTCCCTCAGTCACACCTTCTCTGAACGCTACTGATGTGAAGAGATTCAAGCAACTCGATTCTCAAGCGAAGAACATCATATGTGGCCATCTGAGCAAAGGACAGTATGGAAGAGTGAGTGCTTTGGAAACTGCTAGCTTATCTAGGATAGGCTGTCCAAAGTGAATGAAGGAGTCTCAACTCAACGTGACTCTCGTGTTGACGTTCTTCACAATCTCTTCAACCGCTTCAAGAGACTCGACAATGAAAATGTTCAGCAAACTTTCGATCGCCTCACTGACATCTCAAATGAGCTTCAAGCACTTGGTGCCACTGACATCACCGACCATGAGGTGGTGAAGAAATTGCTGAGATCGCTTGATTCCTCATTTGATACTCTGGCACTGATGATACAAGAACGTGCTGATAACAAGTCACTTGATCCCGCTGATATCCTTGAGAGGCTAAACACTCATGAGTTCCAGCTTGCTGAGAAGAGAGATCTCTATGGTTCGAGCTATGGCAGATCACGTGCCCTGAAGGCCAAGGCTGTCTCTGAATCTGAAGGTGAAGATTCTGGTAGTAGCCTTGGTGATCCTGAAGAACTGAGCCAGGAGCTAGCACTGCTCGTGAAGAAATTCCAGAGGTTCTCAAGACGTGGTCGCTTTGGAAAATCCTCAAGGAGCAATGATTCCTCATCCAGTGACTACAAGAAGAGGCTATGCCACAAGTGCAAGAAACCTGGTCACTACATTCAAAATTGTCCTCAGTGGGAAAAGGAATCAAAGAGGAAGAAATACAAGGATTACAGTTCTGATGATGCGACGAAGAAGAAATCTTGAATGTCTTCATCATCAAAATCCTCAAAGTCTTCATCTCATAAGAAGAACAGCTCCAAGAAGGCTCGGGCATTCATTGGCAAGGAAATGGACTCTGAGGCTGAATCTGAGGAACATGAGGCATCTGAGGAGTCCGAGTCTGGTGTGGCGAGTCTAGCTCTCGCTACTGCATTCGTCAGCAAGTCTATCTTCAACTCTGAAGAAAATGGCTTTACCAACAAGGCTGATGAAGACAATGATGACTACACTCCCACCTATTGCTTCATGGCAAAGGGTGCCAAGGTACTCAAATACCCCTCCTCTGTATCAAGTGAGAATGAATCTGATGAAAACCTCAAGCCCAGCTACTCTAAACTTGCTAAGATTGCTGTGAAACAACAAAAGGCTTTTGAAAAGGTTCAACACATACTAGACAAAAGTGATGATATGTTGGGTGAAGAAATGGATCGCACTAAAACCTTGACTGAAAATCTTCAGAGACTTCAGTCTAGGTTTGACAACCTTCAAGGTCATCATAACACTCTCTTATCGGCACATGAGAAGCTTTCTTATGAATTTCTTCAGGGAAAGCAAGATCTTGAAAAGCTAAGAGTGAGTTATGAAGATCTTCGGAAGGAGCGCGATTCATTGCTTGCTCAACAAATCAGCGCTTCTCAGGAAGAATTTGTTCCTCCATGTTTGAAGTGCATTGAACGTGAATCTGCTAATTCTTCACCTGAGTGTTCAAATGCTTCCAATGCTACAAATTCTTCATCTGTCTCTGCTATCACTAATTCCTCATCTGAGGACATTGCTAGTATCACTGATGATGCAGGGCTGAAGGAATTGTATATGACAGGCATGTACAAAAGCCTCAAAGGGCATCTGACTCTTTGTGATGTGCTTAAAAAGCAGATCCTCAGCAGGAACCCTAGGAAAGAGGGTATTGCCTTTGAGAGGAAACTCAATGCTGATGGTACATATTGGAAGCCTGAGCAGTACCCCAAAACCTCATGGGTTGCTGCAAAGGACCTCAAGTTGATCCATCCAATTTATCTGGCTTTACATGTAAATCTTCTCATTCTTCTGATGAGTCATTTGACTGCAACTATAAACTGTTCAAAAATCAGAATGGTGAAGTATTTGCTAGATATGTTGGCACTAACTGCAGGAACGGTTCCCCTATGAAGAAAATCTGGGTTCCCAAAAGGTTCCTTGAAAATCTTCATGTGAATGTCATCATGACACCACCAGTGAAGAATAGGAACCCCAGATCAAACTCTTCATATGGACCCAATTCTTCATATGGATCCAAGTCCTCATACGGACCAAATTCCTCACGTGGATCAAATTCCTCAAAAGGATCAAAGTCCTCATATGAACATCATCGTGCTAACACCTCTGTTTCGCAGGGAAGAGCCAAGGGCTATGAATATGAGCATTATTCTTCTAATCATTATGTTCATAAGTCCTCGAAGAATTTCTCTGCTTATTCATATGCTTATCCTAACTCTTCTTGTGTGAAACGAAATGGATTGGCTTCTTTGCCACCTTTCTCATATGGAGCTCGCAGAGTGATGAACTCTTTGCCACCCCTTCAGATGTGGGTGGTGAAGAAAAAGAGCTAATCTCTTATGCAGGGTCAGGTCTTCAGACGTGCTAAAACGTCTGAAGAATTTGCTGGAGACCTAAGAGTTCCTGAAAGGACGCAGGCTAATCATGAAGAAATGAACTTTCATTTCTCACGTCCTCATACTGCTTTATCCGTTCTATTGCTTGATGAAATTGATCTGATGAATTGATGTCATATTCTTCACTGATGAAGTATATGAGTTCGTAAGCTGCACTAATTCATCTGCAGGATGATCAACCCAAAGCCACTGAGTGGGTCCTCGATAGTGGATGTACAAACCACATGACTGGTGACAAGAATCTTTTGATGGATGCTCCCTTATCTCCATCGCATCTGAAGCATATCATCTTCGCTGACAAAGGCAAAAGCAAGGTATTGGGTCTAGGTAAGGTTGCTATTTCAAAGGATCGGCACATGGACAAAGTCATGCTCGTCGAATCCTTAGGATACAACCTCATGTCTGTCTCAATGCTTTGTGATCTTGATATGGTTGTTGTCTTTGGCAAGTATCGTTGTGTTGTGATCATGGAAGCTGACAATTTCAAAGTCTTCGAAGGCTTTAGGAGAGGAGACTTGTATATTGTTGATTTCTCTACAGGACCACAAACAGCCGTATGCCTACTTGCAAAAGCTTCAGAAGGCTGGCTATGGCATCGATGACTTGGTCATGCAGGCATGAGGAATTTGCACACGCTTGCGAAGAAGAAGCATGTCATTGGCATTGAGAATGTCAAATTCCTCAAGGATCACTTATGCGGAGCCTGTGAAGCTGGAAAGATGACCAAGGCCAAGCATCCAGCGAAGACTATCATGACTACCACTCGTCCATTTGAATTGCTTCGCATGGATCTCTTTGGTCCTAACCATTACTCAGCAGTCACAAATGATGCATCTCTCTATGGCTTTGTTATTGTTGATGATTACTCTTGTTACACATGGGTGCATATTGTCACTTACAAACATGAAGTGCAGGAAGTCTTCAAAAGATTTTCCTCGAGGGCTTCAACCAACTTTGGTGTGAAGATCAAGCACATCAGGAGTGAGAATGGAACTGAGTTCAAGAATTCTGGTCTTGATGACTATCTTGATGAACTTGGTATTACTCATGAGTTATCTGCTCCTTATACTCCTTAGCAGAATGGCGTCGTGGAGCGCAAGAACAGGACTCTTGTTGAGATGGCTCGCAGTATGCTTGATGAATACAAGACGCCTCGTCGTTTCTGGATTGAGGCAATTGATACTGCTTGCCACATCATCAACAAGGTATATCTTCACAAATTCTTCAAGACGACTGCTTATGAACTCCTCACTGACAAGAAACCCAATGTGAGTTATTTCAAAGTCTTCGGTGCTAAATGTTGGATTAGAGATCCTCATCACAATTCTAAATTTGCACCAAAAGCACATGAGGGTTTTATGCTTGGTTACGGAAAGGACTCGCACACCTACAGAGTCTTCAACAACGTTCTTCACAAAGTTGTTGAAACTGTAGATGCGTGGTTTGATGAAACTAATGGCTCGCAAATAGAGCACCTACCTTCTGTGATAGATGAACCAGCACCTAAGGAAACTATCAAGTTCAAGGCTACTGAGGATGTCATTCAGAATCTGCTGAAGAATTCATTCCAGAACGTGAAGAACGTCGAGCTGATGCACCTGAAGAAAATGGTGCTGAAGAAAATGCTGATCAAATTCCTCGACGACAACCAGCTCATCCTCGAGTTGCAAACGAAGTGCAAATTGAGAGAATCATCAATGACATTGAAGCACCAAGTCCTCTCACACGCTCAAAAGCTTCACATTTATCTAACTTTTGTGGGCACTTTGCTTTCGTGTCTATCACAGAGCCCACTAAGGTAGATGAAGCATTTCTGGAGCCTGAGTGGATTGAAGCTATGCAAGAAGAATTACATCAATTCGAGCTCAACAACGTCTGCGAACTGGTCAAACGTCCAGATCATCGCAAGCACAATATCATTGGCACAAAGTGGATCTACCGCAACAAGCAAGATGAAAATGGCCTTGTGGTGAGGAATAAGGCACGACTTGTAGCTCAAGGCTACACACAGGTTGAAGGAATTGATTTCGATGAAACTTTTGCACCTGTTGCTAGACTTGAGGCTATTCGCATTATACTTGCTTATGCTAACCATCATGGTATCACTTTATATCAAATGGATGTGAAAAGTGCATTCCTCAATGGTAAGCTTGAGGAAGAAGTATATGTTGCTCAACCCCCAGGTTTTGAAGATCCAAAGCATCCTAACAAAGTCATCAGACTCAATAAGGCCCTCTATGGCCTCAAGCAGGCCCCTCGGGCGTGGTATGATACTCTGAAGGAATTCCTCATGAATAAAGGCTTCAAACCCGGTTCACTTGACCCAACTCTTTTCACTAAATCTTATGATGGTGAATTGTTTGTGTGCCAAATATATGTTGATGATATTATCTTTGGCTGTACTGACCAACGTTACAGTGATGAATTTGCCTATATGATGAGTGAAGAATATCAAATGTCTATGATGGGAGAATTGAAATCCTTCTTAGGTCTTCAAATTCGTCAACAGCGCAATGGCATATTCATATCTCAGGAGAAAACCTCAAGGATGTACTGAGGAAATTCGGCATGCAAGATTGCAAAGGCGTCAAAATTCCAATGCCCACAAATGGCCATCTATGCACTGATGAAAATGGTATTGACTTTGATCAAAAGGTATACCGCTCCATGATTGGCTCTTTATTGTATTTATGTGCATCTAGGCCAGATATTATGCTTAGTGTTTGCATGTGTGCCCGATTTCAAGCTACACCGAAGGAATCACACCATAAGGCTGTGAAGCATATTCTTCGATATCTAGCTCACACACCAACACTTGGATTATGGTACCCCAAGGGCTCGGCTTTTGATCTCATTGGATATTCAGACTCTGACTATGCTGGTGATCGGTTGGACCGCAAGTCAACATAAGGCACATGTCATTTCCTCGGACGATCTTTGGTCTGTTGGTGCTCGAAGAAACAAAACTGCGTATCACTGTCTACTGCTAAAGCTGAGTACATTGCTGCTGGTTCTTGCTGTGCTCAATTGCTGTGGATGAAGCAAACTCTCAAGGACTACGGCGTCAACGTGAAGAATGTGCCTCTCTATTGTGACAATGAGAGTGCCATCAAGATTGCTCACAACCCAGTTCAGCACTAGAAGACAAAGCATATTCAGGTTCGTCATCATTTTCTTTGTGATCATGTGTTGAAGGGCGACATTTCTATTGAACATGTGAAGACTAAAGAACAGCTAGCCGATATCTTCACAAAGCCCTTGGATGAGAAGAGATTTAGCAAGTTGCGGTGTGAGCTAAATATCTTAGAATCTTTGAATGTTCTTTGAATAGGACACTCATCCAAACACTTATGTAAAATTGATGACTTAGATGTGCAACACATGAAGAAACGTTTTTCTTCAATCAATGAAGACTAACACTCTAAGTGTGAAGAAATTAACGAAGAATTTGATTCTCAGAGCCCTATGACAATTGTACGCGGTGTCTGAAATCATCATTCTTATATGGTGGGTCACACCACCACCAAAAGTTGAAAATCTTCAATTTGAGTTCTTCCTCAGTTTTTGAAATTCCTCAGTTGTTCATATTCTTCAACTTTGTAGTGTCTTCATTGTGTCCCTCGTTTTTCTTCATTGGCTATATATATATATATATATGAGTTTATGTCCTCTACAACATTCACTTATTGCTATTTCTTCAAGTTGCTCTTTCTACTAAGTGAATGTGATCGGACCCTTCCCCCTCTATGCTATACTCAACCAAATCTATTCACAAATTCTTCATGTGCGTTCTATTTGAAACTCGTTCAAAATCTTCACTGTGTCCTTGTCAGCTGAAGAATTTGCGAACGGAACTTTTAACTTATCTTATCTAAATTTTTGGCTTTGCCGCTCAATCCATTCCACATTCCACGATAACACTTATCTTTTCACCCACGATCTCACACGATCGCCACCTCTCAGTACATGGGTGACACATGTCAAGCGAATGAGAAGGGTCAGGGGCACGTTCGTCCAATTTCTTCGGGCGAACAGTTTTTCACCATGGCTATATATACCCCTTCCCTTCCTCTCCTCACTTTTACTCCGCTCGACCTCACTCCAGCTCGAGCTTCTCAAACCCTAGCGCCGCCGCTACTTCATCGTCGCCGGTGAGGAAGAGCTTCACTGCCTCGACCTCGTCGCCGTCGTACTCACGCCGGCTGCGGATTTCTTCACTCCGCCGTCGCCATAGCTGTCTTCCTCAGCCAAGTTAGGGCGTGGAAGATCTGAACTGACGAACTTCACATCTACACTTCCCAGTTCGTCGCGTTCTTCGTCCAGGGTAATTAAAAGTTACTTTTACTACCCTCTTTGATTCAAATAGTTTCTACAAAAATCTTCAAAGGTGTTTTTCTTCAAATCCTCACACACTAAGCACCTCACATGTCATCTGTTCTTGATCCATTTCTCTAAGCAATATTTTTTTAAAGATTCCTCAATTATGTGTATTTCTGATCTGTACCACTCTGGAACCTAAGACAAAGAACGCTTAGTGAAATTCTTCAAGACTCATCTGGTCAAATTCCTCAAACTTGTTCTTTTTGAAAAACCTCTGAGAACGCATATGACCTCTCCAAATTCCTCGCAAATATACTCTGTTCATAGGTACACATGTCCGCTGCTGAATCACTAGGTTCTCATGAACTTAACTCATTTGCAGCGTTCCTCGAAGAAAAGTTGCACACCTCTTAAGAGAATTCTATTGTTCAAATTCCTCAGCTAAAGAAAATGGCTGATGGTAAGAAGCCATAGAAAGGAGGAAAAAGGCCTGAGGTTAATACAGCTTTTGAGATCCCTGATGACATATACAAGGATTACTGCACTCCTGATGAGGCCAAGTTTGGCAAGGAGGACAAAAATCAGCGCAAGGTGCGCATCCAAAGGATAGAGAGGAGATGGGCAAGGGAGTGGAGGGAGTACAGGTATGTCACTCCCAAGTATATGAAGAAATTCGCTCTAAATCCTCCATGCCCAAGACCTCCATTGGCACCTGGCCAAGAAGCAGATCCCACCAGCCTCAAGCGTGATGAGGATTATCCTGATGAATGGGCCAAGTGCCAGGCCAAATTGGCCAGACAAGAAAGAGAAGCAGTGAGGGAATTTCACGAAGACTCTGCTGCTGCTACCACTGTTGAGGCCTCTGCTATCAAGCCAAAGAAGGCCATGTCAAAGAAGCCTGCTCATAAGCCAAGTGCTTCATCTTCAACGCCCTCACGGCCAAGTTCCTCAGCAATGCCCTCACGGCCAGAAACTTCAAAGCCCTCACGGCCAACTCCTCATGCTGCTCCCGCTCCTCCAAAGTCCTCAGTTGCTCTGTACAAATCCTCAGCTCCTGTGCATCTCACCACGTGCCAAAGGACTACATGCATCTCTATTGCCAGGAGCTTCTGCTAGTTCCTCAGCTGCACCAAATTCTTCAACTGGCCCCTCTCTGCTAAAGACAAAGGCCACTGCTGGACGTGCCTCTCGCCCAAGTCCTCACAAGAAGCAGGTCGCCTTCCAAGTGCCATCTGATGAAGATGAAGCTGATGATGAGGAACTTGCCGAAATCATCAGAGACAGGCAGCTCAGGGCCGTTAGAGCCAAAGGCACAAATGTGCCTCTACTTTTGGATCCAAAGTTGATCCTTGATTACATTGATCTCTGGCACAAGGACCCAAACACTCCTATGCCTAATTTCAAGCTGACTCCTGGCCAAAGTCAGGTTTGTGAACTTGACTGAAAAGTTCACTTCCAATGTTGCAGCCCCAACGCAACAAGAAAATCCTCAGGCTGAAGCATCTGCTCAGCCGACTGAAGAAAATGCCAGCACCGCTGATGACAATCAGGCTGCTGAAGACACTCAGAGCACCAGGGCTGATGACTGCGTTCTAGCCGCTGAAGAAATTGCCAGGACATCCACTAGTGGTGCGCCTGAAGAAAATGAAGAAGTCAGGGCAACTGCATCAGTTGTGCCTAAAGAAATTGTCGGTGTACTAAAATAGGGGTGCTCTTTTGTACCTCTTATTTGTGCACGGGCAGTCAGAGCTGCGCCCACGACCACACTTAAGCTGGGCAGAGACAGGAAATCAGAGCCACAAGACGGCTCAAGAAGCAACGCCAAGACAGAGGCATAAAGAGCGAGAGGGCGAAGTGGTTTCCCCCGGCAAGATCCTTGCCAGGGCGGCCTCCATGGCCCGGCAAGGGCCTTGCCCGGGCAGCTTACCCGATGCTAGCAAGGCGCGCCACCCTTGAGCCCCAGTCCCTCCAGCGCCGCCAACCGCGTTGGGACCAAGGCTCGGGAGGCGCCCCTGTGGTGGCATGCAGATCTTTGTGAAGACAAGAACAACACTCTTAATCATAAGAGTGGAAGACAGCGAGCCTCGGCGAGATCCTTGCCGAGGAAGCCCACAAGACCCCCGGCAAGATCCTTGTCGGGGACGACCGCAACGCCACGGCAAGACCCTTGTCGGGGCCCCGGCAAGGCCCTTGCCGAGGGCGTCCGCAAGGCCGCGGCCAGGCCCGCGCCCGCCGAGCTTTTCACCACCAATCCCATGCAGCTGCTAGCCCACCAGCCGGGCAGGCACCTGCATGTCGATGCAAGGCTCCTCTGCCAAACCGGCATCCGCCTACGTGGTGGCATGCAAATCTTCGTGAAGGCTCCACCATCGCGCCACCTCAGCTGCTTGCCTGCCTACATGGCACCACCGCCTCGCTGGCCCAGGCGCGTGTCGAGGCGGGGCGAAGCGGTGGTAAAGTGGAGGGGTCACGTCAGGGGCGCATTAAATGCGTCTTGTCCCATAATAGCTAGCGATAAGCTTCACCACAGTACCCCGATGCCACCTCTTGGTGCCACTGTGGTGATCCCTTTTCCTATAAAAGGAGACCCAGGGCATCCAGGAGAAGGATTCGGACTCTTGGACAAGTTACGCCCCTTGTAGCTAGTTTGAGGACCTCAAGAACACATATATACACATCCAAGCAGGACTTGGGTATTACGCATCTCTGCGGCCCGAACCTCGGTAAACGATCCGCGTGCTTGAACTGACTGCTAATCCTGCTCTCCTCACCACCCAGCGCCCCGCAACCGCAGAAGGGATCCTCGTGATCCCATAGGTGTCATTTCCCACCGACATCTTTGGCATGCCAGGTAGGGGGCGCAGTAGTGAGCATCTGGTTTTGCATCCAGTGGCACAACTCTTCATCGCCGTGGCTTCCGAGGAAGAAGGCGACCAAGAGAGCAGCCCTGCCGGCGGGTGCGGCGAGCGTTCGCGCGACAAAAAGAAAAAGAGCTAAGTCATGCGAAACCTTAAGAAATTCGCTTTTTATATATGAGGTTATTGTCCCCGAAGGTCCTGCCCTATGTATGAAAGCCTGCACGCAAAGGAGCCCTTCCGCGATTGGCAATGCCCTTGTTCTATTTCGAGTCCGCTCAACAGCTCAAGCGGCCGCGTCAAGAGTGGCAGGGTAGCCTTCCGCAATTGGCAATGCTCTCGATTCTGACTCGAGTCAAGCTCGGCAGTTCGAGCGCCTGCGTTGAGAGCGGCAAGGTGGTTCGCTCGGCTGCAAGAACACCCGGCATGCCATTGGGGATCCGTCCTCAAGGTGCCACCCTAGGTTTACGTGCCGGCAAGCCTACCCGATTAGCATAGGGTGGACATACAAAGGGAAGATTAAACAGGGAAATAACATGCATTTTGTCAAAAGTACTACAGAATTATATTACATCAATTGTTGTTGCGGTCCTAACTAAAGATATGAATTGTCTTGGTTATGAACCCGCAACGGCAACAAGGAACGGGGCGCCTAGTCCCGGCGCTGGCCCTCCACCCTCTGGATTCCGCCGATGCGGCTGATGACGGGCTCGATGCGCTCCTTGATCCCTGAGAGGTCTGCATCGCCCGGCAAGTTGTTCAGCCCGGCGTCGAAGTCGAGGTCGGGGTTCCAGAAGGCCAGCTTGGTGAGGACCTTGGTCATGGCGCCCTGGCAAATTAGCCGGGACTCGTCGGCCAAGGAGCTTGCCCGGTTGGACTCGAGCTGCTCCAGGGCCCCGAGAACAACCTCGAAGAACAGGGTCAGCTTGGGTAGTCCCGCTGCGCTCTGGGGCGTACCTCGCATTTGGCATCCCCATGGTAGCCAGCTGCATGGTGATCCTGCCGGCGACGTCCTCAAGGCGGCCGATCCAGCGGTTCTGACCATCCATGAAATCCTTGTGGGTGGCGGCCTCGTTCTTCCGCAGCTGCTTCTCGGTCTCCAGCTCCTTGGCCAGGGTCCCTTCCCGGGCCTTGGCCTCCGAGAGCATCCCCTCAAGGCCCTCCAGCTTCAGCTTCAGGTCCCTGATGGAGTCGTTGGCCTTGGAGAGCTGCTCAGCCGTGCCAAGGATGGCGCCTTGTGCCTCCGTCAGGGCACCGTTGAGCGTGTCCTTCTCCTCGGCCAACTTCAGGGTCTGGTCCTTCAGCCCGTCCCGCTCCGCCTCCAGCTCCTTTACCTTGCCGGCGTGAACCAGAGCCTGGGCATCGAGCGCCTCTTTGTGCCTCTGCTCTAGCTCTTGGGTCCGCTGCACGACAAGTTTCTCCACCTCCTCGTCCTTGGCGCGGAGTTTGGCGTCGATGTCCGCCTCGCGCTTGGCGAGGTCCTCCTCCTGGGAGTTCAGCTCGGCCTCGCGCTGAGACCGGATGGCCTCGGCCTTGGAGGCCTCCTCCCTCGCTTCGTCCCGGGCCTTTTCAAAGTCGGCCTGCTTCAGAAGGAGCTCCAGGTCGCGCTGCATCAGCTGGCCTTGGGCGGCCTTCAGCTCCTCGTGGGCCTGGCGGAACCAAGCCTGCGCCTCGGCGACGCGCTCCGCGAAGTCTGCTTCCACCTTGTGCGCCACCGCCTCTTTGGATTTCGCTTTGTCCAGACGGGCGCGGTGGAGCGCCTGAAGCTTGTTGTAGCTCGCGCGCATGATCTGGAGGAGCCGCTCCTCTTGGGTGCCGCCGCCAGCGCTCGGTTCGTCGATGACCTCAAGCCCGGCGGCGGCGAGCACTTCGTCGTCAAACGCCTCCCCCTCAGCCGGTGCCCTGACGCTTGCCGTCCCTGGGAGGTGAACGAACACGTCGTCGCTCACCTTCAGGTACTTGCCCGAGCCAGGGGCAACCGACGAGGAGGGTTGGTCGTCAACCACCCCCTCCTCGGCAGAGGCCTTGCCGGCCTCCTCCTTGGCAGAGGCCTTGCCGGCCACCTCCCCAGCGGCGCTCTTGCCGGCCTCCTCGGCGGCGCCCTCGCCGGTCTCCCCGACGAACCCCTCGACGGCATTCTCGGCCGCGGTTTCGGCGGCCTCCTCAGTGGTGACCTTCTCAGCCTCGGCCATGGTGTCCGCGGCAGCCTCCTCGATGATGGTGTTGGTGTCTCCCTGGTCTGCCGGGGGAGGGGGACCTGGACGCCAAAAGGGGAAATAAGGCAAAGCCAAAACCCAAGGGTCAGGAGAAAAGGAAGAAAAGCAATGGGGGACAAATGACTCACCCGTGCCGGGCATGGAGGATGTGGTCCCCTCCCCGCCAACGTCTGTTGCCGGGATGGAGCCGCCGACGCCCATGTGTACCTCCTCCTCCGTGCGCATGGGCTCAATATCTGGCGTCCTTGCCGGGAATGCCCCTCGAGGCGGTGTGGTCGACGGGGGCGGCATGGTGGGGGAGGCCTTTGGTGGCTCCTCCTGCCGCCGTTCCTCTCCTGCAAACCGCGGCAAGGTCAATGACAAGAGAATCGGGCCCCGACAAGCGTTGGCCAGAGGTGAATGGTGAACTTACGTTGGGGGCTGAGCCGGGGGCTACGCCGCGGGCTGCTATCCGGGCTGCTCTCCACCACCAGTGGTGCCTTTGAAGTACCCATCGGGGGCGGACTGCCCGTCGAGGCTCTAGCCCTCTTCGTCGCCCGCTGAGCCAGTGTCTCCGTCTCCCTGCGAAAACAAGCCGAATCAAGGAGGGCGGACTAATTCATAAAGATGGAAATAACGGAGGGCAGAGCGCTTACTCCTCCTCCTCCTCTGCTGCTTTCCTCTTCCCCCTCGGGCTGAGGGACGAGAAGTCGAAGCCGACGTCCGTGCCGGCGCTTGCGGGGCGAGGGGGAGGCAAAGGAGTCCGGAAGCGTTTGGATGAAGAAGAGGCGGGCGCCTTCTTCTTCGCCACCGCATCCTCTGTCTTTGCCGCCGCGGCCCTCGTCATGCGCACGGCCTCCCCTGGAGCCCCTTGCCACGTCACGGCCTTGCCGGGCTGGACCGGTGTGCCGGAGCCGACCCGATGCAGGACGCGCCTCTTCTGCGTGGCCGGGGGCTCGCCGGCCTCGGCCTCCTCCTCGGATGACCCTTCGCCCGTGCCTTCAGCAGGAGGGGGCCTGGTGCTGGCACCGGCCATCGCCTTGATGGCCTTCACCCATGCGGCGAGCTCCTCCTCCTCTGCGACCGCGGCGGCTTCGTTCTCCACGCCGCCGGCCTCGCCGGCAAGCTTGGCGAGCTCCGCCTCCATCGTCCTGGCGGCAATATAGTCCATCTCCTCCTGGGTGGTATCCTGGATCAGCCGCGGTTCCTCATGGTCGAGTTCTTCAACCAAATTGGCGAAGAACTCCTCCACCTCGCATGCCGGGGGCTCGACCCAGGCCGGGTCGAGACCGTGCGCGTTGAAGGGCGGCATCATGGCCAAGATTTCGGCCTACCGGGAGTTGTTGCTCAACGGGACCACTCCCGACGGCAGCCCGAACAAGGGCCCCTTGACCACCTTGCCGGACTTTGCGGCCCTGCCAGTCCTCCTCACCTTGCCGTCGGCGTACTCCTGAAGCTGGAAGAGCCTACGACAATACCAGGAGTGCCCCATCACCGTGAAGTTGTTCTGCAGGCCGGTGCGGAGCCTCATGATGTTGGCCGCATTCCTGAAATCCCAGGCCGGTCTCCCCTTCTTGTGCAACAGAGCGATTCGGCGGCGGATGAAAGCCGCCGCGATCATCTCGAGGGTGAGCCCGGCCTCGGTGAGGCGACGGATCCTGGTGGTGGCAATTGGGAACCTCTTATTGTCGGGGTCGAGGTCGCTCCAGTCCGTGCTGCGGGTCAGCGGCTTCCGACGAACGCCCCGGCAGAACTCCGGCGGGTCCTCCTCCACGATCCAGCACCACCGGCCCCACCACTCTTCCCACCTCTCCTTCGTGGCGCCGTCTGGGTCGCGCCTTTTTCCTGAATCCTCGGGATCCAGGCGACGGTCCCAGAAAGGGCACCCCTAGGTTTGACGCGGGGGGAGAAGTAGTGGCGGAAGAGCGCCGTGCTGGGCACTACTCCGGCGAAGCCCTCACAAAGATGGGCGAAATACGCCAGATGCGCCACAGCATTCGGCGTAAGATCCAGCAGGTGGAAGCCAAAAGTACGCATGATGTCATTGAAGAAGTCGGAAAAAGGGGGGCAGAGCCCGCAGAAGAAAAAGTCGACGAAGAAAGGGTACCATTTCGGGTTGCCTCTCTCGCATTCCGCGGGGAGGGCTCGCGTGGCGGGGTGTGCCGCCGTCGCCGCCCCCCCACAACGGCTTTTAATAGTCCCTGAGCTCAAGGGCGTCGACGGACGACGGGACGAAGTAGGAGGCCTGCGCCCGCCGCGCCGCCGCCTCACTCTCCGGCGTCTCCTTCTCCTTCGAATCCTCAGCCACGCCTTTGCCCTTGCCAGATTTGGGCACCATGGCGGCTGGGAGGAGAGCGAGAATTTGGGGGCGGTGGGAAGTGCAGCAGCAGCGAGCAAGAACTTGGAGAGGAAGAAGATGGGGACGGCGATGGCGAGATTGGGGAAAGCACAGGGGTAAAAGAGCCGCGCGCCCACGGTTATTCCTGTTTATGGGGAAAACGCGAGCCGCCTCCTTTCCCATTTAATGCGACGTGACGCATGCCTCCTGCGACCGCCCCACGCATGCCCCCCACGTCATGCATGACCCCCACGTCGCGCATTCAACGATCGCCGTGGGGAAGCGCAGCGGACGGAGAGTTACCGTGGTAAAAATCGCCCCGCCTGCCCGCGCACTGTTTTGGGCCTGGCCCAACAACGTGTCGCGCTTATGTGTGGACCAGGCCCGGGGGCTCCTGTCGGTGTACTAAAATAGGGGACCTCTTTTGTACCCCTTATTTGTGCACGAGCAGTCAGAGCTGCGCCCACGACCACACTTAAGCTGGGCAGAGACAGGAAATCAGAGCCACAAGACGGCTCAAGAAGCAACGCCAAGACAGAGGCATATAGAGCGAGAGGGCGAAGTGGTTTCCCCCGGCAAGATCCTTGCCGGGGCAGCCTCCATGGCCCCGGCAAGGGCCTTGCCGGGGTAGGTTACCCGACGCCAGCAAGGCGCGCCACCCTTGAGCCCCAGTCCCTCCAGCGCCGCCAACCGCGTTGGGACCAAGGCTCGGGAGGCGCCCCTGTGGTGGCATGCAGATCTTTGTGAAGATAAGAACAACACTCTTAATCATAAGAGTGGAAGGCAGCGAGCCTCGGCGAGATCCTTGCCGAGGAAGCCCACAAGACCCCAAGCAAGATCCTTGCCGGGGACGACCGCAGCGCCACGGCAAGACCCTTCCGGGGCCCCGGCAAGGCCCTTGCTGAGGGCGTCCGCGAGGCCGCGGCCAGGCCCGCGCCCGCCGAGCTTTTCACCACCAATCCCATGCAGCTGCTAGCCCACCAGCTGGGCAGGCACCTGCGTGTCGACGCAAGGCTCCTCCGCCAAACCGGCATCCGCCTACATGGTGGCTTGCAAATCTTCGTGAAGGCTCCACCACCGCGCCTCCTCAGCTGCTTGCCTGCCTACATGGCACCACCGCCTCGCTGGCCCAGGCGCGTGTCGAGGCGGGGCGAAGCGGCGGTAAAGTGGAGGGGACACGTCAGGGGCGCATTAAATGCGTCTTTTCCCGTAATAGCTAGCGATAAGCTTCACCACAGTACCCCGATGCCACCTCCTGGTGCCACTGTGGCGATCCCTTTGCCTATAAAAGGAGACCCAGGGCATCCAGGAGAAGGATTCGGACTCTTGGACAAGTTACGCCCCTTGTAGCTAGTTCGAGGACCTCAAGAACACAGATATACACATCCAAGCAGGACTAGGGTATTACGCATCTCTGCGGCCCGAACCTGGGTAAACGATCCACGTGCTTGAACTGACTGCTGATCCTGCTCTCCTCACCACCCAGCGCCCCGCAACCGTAGAAGGGATCCTCGTGATCCCATATGTGTCGTTTCCCACCGACAGAAATTCAACCAAATTCCTCTGCTCCTCCTGCGCCTACCCCAACTCTGATCCTTCCATCTGCATCAGATGTGAAGAAGACCAAGGCTGCAGAGCGAGCAACTGTGAGGAAAAGGAAAGCATCAACTTCATCAAAATCTTCAGCTCCGAAGAAGATGAAGCCATTGACCAGCTCTTTTGCAAATCCAATTGATGATGTTCCTATCTCAACCATGCCATCTAAGGACCTTGTTCCTTTTGATGAAGAATATGTGATTCCAAGTGAATCAGATGAAGAGATTCCTTCTGCTGCTTCGTCAGAGCAGTTGGATGAAGAAATTGAAGCGGATGCAATCCCTTCAACACCAATTGTCTCCTCGCCCATGCCTCAGTTCACTGCTGAAGAGGCCGACGTTGAAGAAAAAGAAGAAGATGAAGATGTGGACATTGGGTGTACCACACCAGTGCTGAATGATGACTTTTGGGAAAGTCAGCACCCCAACTCTCCTTTGTTCACACCACTGCAACAAATTCCTCAGTCCCCTGTCAACACTGAAGTTCAAATGGGATCTGAAGAACCTCATGCCACTCCATCTGTCCATGAAGAGATTCCAGCCACTAGTGCTGAAGAAAATGTAAATGAAGTATTGAAGACCCAGGCTGCCACTGAAGAAGAAGCTAAAATTCCTCAGCCTTTGGAACCTGAGATTGCGATTCCTGAGGTCGTGATGCAATTGACTGATAGTCCTCAGCCCAAGCCAAAGGATCCATTCTCAAAGAAGCAAAAATTCAAGGCTGATGACTTCTTCGGCGAGCACGTGTTCTTCACTGACTATAATCCCTATGACTCTGCTCGTCTTAGAAGGAAGTGCTTCTGGACTGCCAGCCGGGCCAATTTCTATTCTTCACTACTCTTCAACAAGGATAAAGTCTTCGACCACGAGCATATTCCTCACGTAGACATGGAATCACTGCCTTGCTTCACCCCTGTCCTCAGTGTGCTTCATGACGCAGGCCTCCTCAACTTTTGCACAGATATTGTTGATTGGAATGAAGAACTTATTCTTCAGTTCTATGCAACCCTGCACATCACAGGCGATGCTGATGACATCAACACCTAGGTTCTGGACTGGATGACCGAAAACACTCATTTCGAAGCACTGGCCTCTGAATTACTTCATGCCCTACCAATCAGTCCTCCCCTTGAAGGAGCTCGTTGCCTGTACCAAGAACCTGAGCTCACTGCTCACTATATGCAAGTGCTTATGAAGCCTCTGAAGCCCGGTCAAGCCCCAAGGACCAAATTCTTCGTGAAGGAATTGCTCTATGTGCCAAGAACTGTCTATCGCATTCTGACGAAGACTATGAGTCCAATCAAAGGCCACGACTCGTCTGATGAGGAAATTGTTGGCATCATGAAGAATCTGCTATTCAACATCATACATGGCATTCCTGTCAATTATCACGATTTCTTCATGAGGACTCTGGCAAATGCTGCACTCTCTCCGGTTGAGTTGAAGCCTTATGCTCCTTGGATTATGAGATTCCTCAGAACAAGGTCTTCACTCAAATACAAGGCTGATTTTCAGAATCATCTCAGCTACTTGCCCCCAATCAAAGTCCTCAAGCGGACATATTCCTCAGCTGATGAAAAGGGCAAGGCACCAGCTGTCATTGATGAAGGCATTCGTCCATTGGATGGTCAGTTTCGCAAAGCTGCATCTTCTTCCACCAATGATGACTCTGCCACTCATGATTCTGCTACTAATGCATCCAAGCCAAATCCTCAAGCCACAGCTCCAAGAGTGATGACTGACCGTGAGCTTCTGCTTAGTCTTCACCAGAAGGTGGATCGAAACCATAAATGGGTTAAGCGTCAGTTTGGTTCTATTCTTCACAACATGACTGCTACACATAATGAAGTGAAGAAAAACCATTACTACCTCCATGAAGTCTTCGGTCGCACCTGGGCTATTCTGTCAAATCTGTATGGTGAAGAAGATCTGAAGCAAATGGGTCTCAAGGAGAACTTTGACTGGTTTGCACCTCCACCGAAGAAATACAAGAAGGTCAAGGTTCCTTCCTTGGTGGCCAGCTCATATTCTTCATCGCGCGAAACCGATGAGCATGAAGACTTGGACGACACTGCGGCAGGCCCTACTACGACAAACGACCCCAACAACGCTGGCGCTCCCCCATCAACATGATATTCTTCAGGGGCGTTAGTCCTCATTTTCGATCCTTTTGGTCATTCGATGACAAAGGGGGAGAAATTTGAGTTAGCCTTCAAGCGGATCTATCTTATATGGGCGTTTTTTGCTAAGTTACAACTACGCTCTTCTGAGGTTTTATTCGATCGAGTTGTAAACTTAAACTCTATGGTGGTCTGATACTTTTGTTGTGTTCTTCTGCATGCTTATTCCTTGTTAATGTTAATGCACGCATGCTGAATTACATCAGTCACCATATTTCATCATGCATTTCAAATTCTTCATATTATATGTCAAATGCGTGTATGAATTACAAGATATAGGGGGAGATCTCCATCTACTCTTCAAGTGTGCATTGCTTCAAAAGCAAAATCCTCACTATGCACATCTTCAGGGGTTCTTCTATATCTTGCAATAAAATTCCTCAATATCCATATTTACACTTCATATGTTTATCCCCATTGAAAACTTAACCTATATTGTCATCAATCACCAAAAAGGGGGAGATTGTAAGTACATCTAGTGCCCCTTAGTGATTTTGGTGTATTGAAGACTTATAGGTTAAGGGACTAATGTGTTTATGAGTGTACACAGGTCTATACGTCTATGAGGAGTTTGATATTTATAGAGAATGTCGACCCCTAAAAATGAAGTTCTTCGACTTAAGACTTTGGATTTCTGAAGACTTTTTGAAGAATTTGAAAGTGAAGAAATTGGTGTAACCTTGAAGACTTGGCATTCATTCGAGGAACATGAAGCCTGAAGACTTATGTTTTCGTAGTTTCATTTTCTCCTTCTTGAGTCATAGGAAAGACCGTACTGTTAAAGGGGGTCGAGGAAATACTAAGGAAAAATTTCCATGTGATGCTCAACTCAAAATCCTACACCTACCAATCCCTTCGAGTGAAGCCATTGAAAATCTCATACAGTTCAGTCATATTCTTCAGTGACAGAGACGAAGTTCTTCTGGTCTCTGAGGAATTTGTTCTGACTGAGGAGTTAGGAATTCGCCAGTGCGGATTGCCTACACAGTGAGGAACATGATAGCCCTGAGGAATTTGAGCCTCAAATATCCGACCGTTGTTGTGCTATGCGCCAGCTATCCCAAAATATCTACCCACCTAACGGTCATATCATTGAAGGGCATTTATGTCTTATCATGTCGGGCTGCTCCCTAGGCTATAAATAGCCGCCCCCTACAACCACTAGCTGGTTGGCTGCTCCGAGAGAAACTGACACTTGTCATTTGAGAGCATCCCATCCTCCAAGGACTTTGAGCGAAAATCATCGAGTGAGGAAAACCCAAACCCAAACACCTACAAACCCAAAGTGATTGAGCATCACTGAAGAGATTGATCTTGTGTAGATCCGACGCTTGTTACCTTTGAAGACTGTGCTTCTTCCAGACGGTTAGGCGTCATGGTCTAGAGCATCCAAGAGGAATTGTGGATCGCCGAGTGACCAAGTTTGTGAAGGTTAGGAAGTCACCTGAAGACTTACCATGAGTGATTGGGTGAGGTCTGTGTGACCTTAGCTCAAGGAGAATACGGTGAGGACTGTGTGTCCTCAGGTTTAAATACCTAGCTGCTCCAACCAGATGTACAACTGAGACAACAGTTGGAACTGGTCTACCAAATCATTGTCTTCACCAAGCTTACTGGTTCTATTTCCTCAACTCTTCCATTTCCTCATTACAGTAGTTGTGTGCTTGTTCATATCTGTTTGAAGACTTTGACTGAAGACTTTCTCAATTTCCTCAGTTCAATTTCTTCAGTCTGTTTGTCTTCATCCTGTTTTGTCCTGTGTTTACGCTTTCTGTACTCTGTGCTTGTCTTTATTTCATCATGATGACCATGCCTATGTTTTGTTATGTTTACATCTGAGTACTTATCCCGCTGCAAGTAGTTCTTCGCTTAGGAATTGCCTCACCCTGAAATTCCTTAGTGAAGAATTCATAAAAATTGCCTATTCACCCCCCTCTAGTCGATATAACGCACTTTCACCATTAATGAACTGATAAACAAAAAGCAATCGAAAGGAAACCATAATCGCAATGAAAACAGGGAAAGAATAGGCTGTGATAATCGGTCGGTACTTCGCAAAAAGAATATTCTTGGAATGAAAATATAGTAGCATCACTGATTCGCCCACCTTTCCTTCGTCGGCACAGAAGAAAAATGGCAGAAGTGAGTAGCCTGGAGTGTGGTTTTCTTCAAGAAAGGGGAGAAAGGGCTTGAACAAGCGTTCCAGTGAAATGGTGGTTGCTTCGTCCAGTCCAACTTCGAGGCCACTTCGAGGCCACTTTGCCACTGCTGGTAAAGGTGTGGGTTTTGTGATATGACGGGTCATGACGGCCACACCGGGATGACCGGTGAGTCTTGACTGTAGCACCTCGCTGTGATTTGGTGGATGGCACGCTGGCCCGGATGCTTTGGTGCCCTACATGTAGATAGAGCAGCTAGTCATATAGGAGTACTCAATATTGTGCACCGCGACCAACGTCGAGAGGAAAACGAGAGAACTACGTATTTTTTACGGTGTAGATTCACTCATTTTGCTCCATATTTACTAGTACTACTCATTTAGGGTGTATTCTAGTCACTTGTTGAAATATCTAGAAAGGCAAATACTCGTTTTCAGTTTATAGGGCTATACTAGCAAGTAGTACTACAATAGTGGGCTCAAATAGCAATTTTGTCTCATGCAAGAGCCTGGCAATATGCGTGCTCCATGGCACCGCACCACGCCCCACCCCTACACAAAGACTGCCACGCGAGCGTTCGCAACTGCCACGTTCGGGTTGCCCTTGGCTCTTCTCCTCTTCGAGAAGACGAACAATGATGTTACTACTGCTACTTCTACAGTATCGAATCCACTGCTGCATGTCCGTCCATCGCGTGCGGGAGGGATAGCTTGTTGTAGTATAAGCAAAAGCCTGTCCTCGTCTGCGAGCCACCGCGCGCATGGGCGAGGGAGAAGGCGTGTAGTAGTAAAATCAAGCTTCTCCTCGTTGTACGAGTTAACGCGACACATCATAGCACTGGCCCCACATGGTTGCCTCTAAACTTGGCTGAAATACCCGCAGTGTACAATATATTTGCTGCAACCTCTAACATTTACCCCACCACAAATTAAAACATATATTCCTGTCTTGACCAGATGAGCGTGCAAACTACAATCACCTGGATGATAGGTAGGGCCAGAAGATTATTTTAATAAAAAAGCTTCAAGACGGCCTCATAGCATGGAGCCATCCCCAATGATTTTAAGCTTACAGGCACGATACACGCTATCCTAGACTAATCTACACATGAAACTGCCACACGAGCGTTCGGGCTGCGCTTGGCTCTTCGCCTCTTCGGGAAGTCGAACAATGATGGAGTACTACTGCAGTGGAGGAGTACTAAAGTATGCTTCTGGCCATCTGACATGGAATGAACTGCTGCATGTCCATCGCATGAGGGAGGGAGAGCATGTAGCGAAAGCTTCTCCTAGTCCGGCCAGCCACCACGCTCATGGGCGAGGGAGGGACGCAGCTTCATTGACTTACTCTCCTGCCTTTGTTTGTATGACAGGTGGGCCCAACAGGTGCGTGGCCCACCTGTCACACAGCCAAAGGCAGGTGCAGTTAAGGCACTAGAGCTCAGTCCGCGAGGGAGAGGGCGTTGTAGTAATCAAACTTCTCATTGTTGTATGAGTTGACGCGACACATCAAAGCACTGTACTCGATATATTTCAATAATTTGCGTTTACCGATGCATTAATTACAACGCATGCATGCCATGACTTTCCTTTTGATACTTGCATGTGTTGATTTAATGCACCTTGCCAAATTTTGACTATAAATTTAACTAACCAAATGTTCATGCATGTCCCAAAAAATTGCATCATTGAAAACTATTTTCAAATACGAATCAAACGATATAGTTTTTGTTAACATGCACTAACATTTTGTTAGTTAAATCTTTGGTCAAAATTTAGCACCAATTACAAAGGGGCCCAATAAATCTTGTACTCTCACTTTTTTTGAGGATACTCGCACATAGAAAATATAAATAATAATGCATGTTGGGGCAGCCCATGTTTCCGATAATTTTAGCTGTGGGCTTGTTCACAAATTTTACGAGGGGGTGGTTGTTCAGTTAATGGAGGGTCTTGTACCAGACTTGAACGATACAAAGTGCGACCTGGTACACCGTAACACCACTTGGAATAAGCGGGTAGCTATCTCAAAAAACAATCAACAACTCAAAAAAAAACAGCGACCTGGCACGTACACAATTTTAAACGATTGTTTTGATGGTGTGAAAAAGGAAAACTACCCCACTATGTATATATAGGCCGGAGCCTCCGCGCTTGCTTGCTAGGGTTGCTCTATTCACACACTCTCATCCTCTCCAGATCTAAACAAGATAGCGGTGGTAACACTGTCTTTCTCCCTTCAAAAAACAATGTCTTTCTATCCTCACCGCTGGTTACAGATCCGGACGTATCCCCCTCCGCTGGTGAAGGGGAGGAGGGGCAGGGTTTAGGCCATCATCGACAGCGAGGGAGGAGACCCACTGCCAGCCGCACGTTATCTCTGGCCGAGCGCCGGCGTGGGAGGTCCTCCGATCCCTTCATCGTTGCCCTAGTGTGGGCGGATCCGGCCTCCCGCCGCCCACCTATCCACATCCCGACGACCTTCAGGTATATCTTCCTTTGAAACTGCCGTAGCTCTACTTCCCCAGCTCGCTACGTTGCTACATGTGCATCATTTTTTACCTCTCAGCCCCTCTCGGTCGGATGGTCCAACGTCACCTATTTTTTTCTTGTATTGTCAGAGATAAAGCAACTTCATGGAGTCGAATCTTGTACTTGGTTCAAACAAGAAATAAAGTAGGGGTGGGGGAATTTAGTATGTACATCGGACTTGGTACAAACAGGAAGGAAAGGGGGTGAAAGTAGTACACACTAGTCATCCAACCGGTCTCTTGGTCGAAAAGGGAAATATAGGGGAAACGCCGTACACAGTGGTATGACTAGGACTAGATTTGCTATCCACACATAGGAGTAGGTGGCTAGAGTGAAAAAAATGGGACCAACCCAGATATGTTTCTTGGATGTTTGTTTCTCGGGGCAACAAACTCTGAATCACCAGTTTATGCCCCGGTTTAGGTAGATGGTGCTGGACTGCTGTAGCACCCACTGTCCCATGCCCTTATACCAAATATTTAGTTGTTCTTAATCTAATGCCCCTGGTAAAATGAAGCCATGCCACTATTATAAGCCATGACAAGTTTAGCCAAATGTTTTTGCCTGTAATTGTTTGAGACTCTGACTATTTCCTCCGTAGCTTTTTATGCAAACATGGATATCCATTTCACCTGGTTGCTGTTGTGACCTTTTGGTGCACTGCACAAAACACTTCTTCAAAGAAGTGACTTTTGTGTTGTTTAACTGGAATGTCAGAATGGAACAGTTGGTTCATTTCGGTGGAACTGCACAAGGGGAGATCTGTGTTCCAATCCTCATCATTCGTATTGGCACCATAACCTTCCTTTAAGTAAGAATGATATTTAATGCATGTGTTCATCTCTATTTTGCGACTGCCATGAGAAAATAATGCTATTGTTCACTACTACACTTGTACTCCCTCACTGACAAAACCAATTCTGAAAGAGAAGGCCAATCATGTACTTGGTTTCACCAACTGGTGAGGAGAAAGAGAAACAGAGCATGAAGAGGAAGAAGAAGAAGAATAAACAGTGCCAAGGTGATCTTGCTGAAGCCCGAGGCCTCAGTCGAGGCCATTCAAGGGCTCCGGCAACGTCTACCTTACATGTGAGACAATCCTCCAGGGAGCCCTTCCACTTCTGCTGTCTCTCCTGCAAGGTCACTTAGTTAATTAGTAGTACTTAAGTACCACTAATTTATTGCTGCCTAATTTTCCTGTCGGATTTAAACAAATCTTTAGTAGCACCCTATGTTGAATCATGTACGTGTGTATGTTTGTCTGTGGAGGTGAATCCTGTGGTGGAGCAGGGAGGGAATCTTAGTAGTGTCATGACATAATAGTGCTATTGTTTTGCACGTCAATTTATTGCCATTGGTTCAATGAGGCAATGTTTTTCGTATTGTCCATCATGAATTTGATGCTACTGCTAGAGTAATATGCTAATGTCTTTCTATCCTTTCTCACTAAGCTATTGAAGGTTTCACCTTGTTCTTACTTGTGCAAGCAGGGATCATGTTGTGCCAATCATACATTTTAGTAGAACTACACAAGACAATACAATGAACTGTATCCCAACCAATGTTTTAACTCTGCTGGAAGTTCTTGATAATCTTTCGATATAATCTCAGCACTGGTAAACAAGAGCGATTTCAACCATACATTTGAAGTGCACAAAAATATATACTATTGAGTGATTCCAGTGAGTGCTTTATCATCTCTTCTGGGACTACATGAATAAGCTTTTTGCCCAGGTTGGTACCGGCCTAAGGCCTTCATCCATATTAGTTTGATGTCATCTCTATTTGTATCATGCTACTGTCATGAGAAACTCCTTTATCTTTGCACGTTAAAGTTTTGCAACCTATGATACATGGCAATGCTTTGAGTGTTGAGCTAATTGGCACTGATTAAATAAACTAATACCTCTGTTTAAGCAAGACTACTATGTTGCTAACTTTACCCATTAAGATAATGAGGGTGCTTCTATTTGTTAGTGTATGTTTCATCAACTAGTCCCACTATTACAGTAATCTCACTCTCTCAATATATGTGCCAACAGGGATGCTCGATTTTGGTGGAACTGCACAAAAACTTTGGGTGCTTCATTGCCTCACCAGCTTCCTTCCTTTCCTGTCAGTCGCTAATCTGGGCTTGCTTCCTTCCTTTGCGGGCAGTTGCTTCACTTATCTCGGCTTCCAATCAAAGGAAATAGTAATTGATATGCTACCTCACACAGGTTGGTACTGGTCTTTATCCTGATTATTGTGCTTGTCATATGTATTGGTAATTTGGTATTGTGCTATTGTTTGCCAATTTCATGAAGGAGTAACTTGGAGCCTGAACTCGTAGGCAAATCATTACATTGGGTGATTTCAGTAGAACTGAACAAAACGAATAGATGGACAGATACTTATGTTGCTGTTATGTACTCCAAAGTTCACTCAGAGAAGCATCGATGTTGACAAGAAGAAGTTCCTATATTCATTCGAGTATCAACCGGCGTCAACCAGTTGTCAAACTCCAAGTATTAGTAGAGTGAACACCAAAAATATTGCTTGGCGCATAGCCCAGAGAAACGCAGTCCAGTCTTTGGTCCCAACTTGTGCCTTTTGGTTATCGGCAGATATGGTAGCGAACTATATGGCATGGAGTCTAAAGATTCCAGACAAGTTGGTTGATGCGTATATTCATCTCCCACTTAATCAGTCTACACGCCAGGTATGCTCCATTTTAGTTGAACTGCACAAAAAATTTGGGTGGTTCATTTTCTCAATCGCCTCCTTTCTTGTCTGCAATGTAGAATTTTGGCAAGCTACAGGACCAAGATGAGCCAGTAAACTAGTTGGATGAAAGTAGTGGCCAAGTTGCTCAAACATCCATCGGCACGAGGCCACTATTTGAGGATAAACCTACAAGCAAAGTTCAGATTGTCTGTGTTGCCTCTTATGTACTCGAAAGTTTACTTATACAAGCATTAATTTTAGCAAGAAGCACCTCCGACTGAACACCATTTACTGTCAGATTACGGGTTCCGGCAAAATCCTTGAGGTTCGAACACTGGTGTGCGCACGAAGATCTCTCCTCCCCTAGCTCACACCCTCACCGTGATCTCAAAGCTCAGCGCGTCGAACTCACAGAACAAGGGACACAAGGTTTATACTAGTTCGGGCCACCGATGTGGTGTAATACCCTACTCCAGTGCGGTGTGGTGGATTGCCTCTTGGGTTAGGGATAAACAGGTACAAGGGAAGAACAGCCTCCTGAGGAGAGGTGTCCTTGAGCTCGATGAGCTTGTGTGGTTGAGGATGATCTGAATGGCCCAAGATCAGTTGCCTCCTACTGTGGTGGCTAGTCCTATTTATAGAGGCCGTGGTCCTCTTACCAAATGTAGGCGGGAAGGGATCCAACAACAGCCAAATTTGAAGGGAGACAACTAGTACAAGTTATCCTGACTAAAGGTGGTCTTCGCCTACCAAAGGCTCCGGTGGTGATGCCGTCCTGGGCTCCACGATGACCTCCGTCCTGCCGTCCTGCGGTCTTGGTCTCGTTGCACCGATATGGAAACCTTAGCCTGATGCCTCGGGACTCCTCGCCTGCGCTTGCCCCTTTAGCACCAAAGAGGAAGCGAGTACGCTGCGCGCTCTGGCGCCCGCCTGGCCTTGGTCGTCATGGCTTGCGTCATAGGAACCTCGCGAGGTGCCCCTCGCCTTGATCTCTCTGCCCCTCGCGAGCCAGCCTGGTGAGGCTGCCCCCGAGGAGGTCTCGCGTCGTCCGCCTCGTGAGGCTTGGCCCCTTGCGAGGGTCTTGAGTGTTTGCTGATGAAGATGGGCCATACAGGGCTGCTGGAGGGGCCACGCCGTGGGCCCCAGGCAGGCAAGTCTGGGGACCCCCGTTCCCAGGATGCCGACAGTAGCCCCCGGGCCGAAGGCGCGCTTGGACTTGGCTTCGAGGCAAAGCCAAGGGGCAAGTGCGGAGCACTGCAGGCCCCAACAGCCTGCGGCCTCGGTTGACGCGTGGCGATTGATGGGACGTGGGCATCTCCGCTTCCCCACGCTGCCTCGGCTACTGTCCGACTGACAAAAGACCAGCGTGGGCTGCATTTGCCTTCATTGCTCCATATCCCCTTTCTCGCTCCTTGCTTCCAGAGACTCCAGATCCGCCCAGATCCTCCTTCAAGCCTGCTGCCAATGGCACCCAAGAAAGCCCGGGCCGCTCCCTCATCATCGTGGTACGAGCCAGTGCTTGATGCGCCGAGCGTTTCGGAGAAGAGCCTCGCCGCTATGCTCCTGATGACAGCGGAGGGTGATGAGAAGAGGAAGACCGTGCTCCGGGTTGGCTCCACCGAGTCGGAGGCCCCCGACAGCACTTTCTATCCCTTCTTCATGAGCAGCATCGTCGCCGGGTTGGTCCCCCCTTTCTCGGATTTCTTATACTCCGTCCTCAGTCACTACAAGATCCAGGCCCTGCACCTTCATCCCAACTCCATCCTCCTCCTATCGATCTTTGTCTTTTACTGTGAGGCGTATGTTGGAGTGATGCCGTCCGTGGCGCTACTGTGCCACTTCTTCTTCCTCCGGATCAAGGAGGGCCATTGCTCTGGGTGTGTTGGCTTCGTCACGGCCAACAAAACCAACGCTATCTCCAAGGCTAGGAAGAAGGCCAAGGGCTTCAGGAGCAAGTGGGTCTTGATGGACGCCAAGTGCTCCCACCCTCGGCTGGTGCTGCCGACGGAGATACCCGTGTCCCAAGAGGGTTGGCTTCGCCCAAAGCTCACCGACTCCCGGGCGGCGCAGGTGCTGGAGAGGATGACCACCGACCTGAGGCCCGGTGACTCAAGGGCGGCGAAGCTTATGGGGGCCATGATCGTCAAGGAGTTCATGGCGCAGCACGTAGCTCCCCTCCAGGCATGCCCGCACCCCTTGTGGAAGCTTGGAGACGAAGGGGGCGACCTCCGCCTGCGCCTGGAGGCCCTTTCTGTTGATGAGTTGCGCTCGGCCCTCCGTTCCTTGGTCGGGGATGACCAAGGGTACCCGCCGGACTCCTTCGTCCCCTTGTTCCGCCGCTCAGACGGGGCGGAGGCTGCCGCTTCCATGCCCATCTTCGACGGGCGCGGGCTCGTGCCGCCTGCGCCCACAAACGTCCCGGTGGCGACAACTCCAGTGGACGTGTCTTCCGGCGAGTCTCGCGAGGAGGAAGAGGAGGAAGAAGAGGAGGAGGAGGAGCGTGACTCGGAGGCGACCTGCGAAGGGGCGGGGGAGACCTCCCCTTTGCACAAGGCTGACATCCTCTGCGCCCTGCCTGATGATGATGACGAGGCCGACGTCCTCCTGGGAAGGGGGGAGCTGCATACGACAGGGGGCTCCTCGAGATCCAAGGCCAGTCCTCGGAGGAGGTCACCAGTCGAGGTTCCAACGAGGGGAAGGTCGGTGTTGATCTCCCGAGACGACGCCCCTGTCCTGACGCTGCCTGGAGGTGCTTCCGGCGTATCTGCTGCTCCCTCTTCTGCACCTGGAGCTCTCTCACCTGTGCCTCAGGCTGCGAGGCTCTCAGGTTTCAAGCTCAGGAAGCGGAGGGACTACGCCACGGTGGACCAGTAAGTATTCTTGTCTTGCTTTGTTCTTGTTTCTGCTGCTGATTCTTGGCGTTTTTCCGTTGCTCAATTAGGCCGACGCCCGCGGCGAAGAAGAGGAAGGAGGAAGCGGTGGTACTGCTCGGGACCAGATCGCCTGTGGCGGCCGCACCCTCCTCCGCAGGGAAGGGCAGTGACGGTGCTCGCGCTTCCCCGGCTTGATCGTCCTCGCGAGACATGGGGGAGCATCCTCCGGAGGAGGCAGCCCCCGTAGCCCCGCTGGCTCCAGAGGTGCCGACGTCCGGCTCGGTTGCTGGGGTCCCCAAAGCTCAGGAGCCCCCAGCCTCCCAGGCCATGGTGATGATGTTGCCTCCTCCTTCTCCCGCTGTGCTGCTGACCCCGAATCCTTCTGCCTCCCCTGACATCCTGGAGCGCGCTCTTTCTGCGCTGGCCCTGCTGCGGGAGGATCTTCAAAACACCGACCGTCGCCTGGTGGCCGGGCACCTGGAGCTGATCTCTGGCTGGCTTCACTCCGATGTGTCCGTCCGGGCGGCACTGAGCCGGGCTGCGGCGGACTCTGAGAAGGACAAGCAGGCCGTCGCCCAAGCTGCGGCTGCCCGCGAGGTGGCGCTGAAGGATGCCGGGGCCGCCCAGGATCGTTGCCGGGTGCTGGAGGCGAACTGAAGACCATGTGCAGTGAGCGTGTGGACGAAGCTCGGGGCCGCAAGGCGGAGGAAGAGAAGATGAAGGCCCGGGAGGATGCCATCAGGGGTCGCAACGCTGAGCTGGAGCAGTTGGCGAAGGCACAGGCTTCGGAGCGCAGCCGGCTGGAGAAGCTGGAGCAGAAGGTGGAGGCGGAGAAGGCCGAGCTGGAAGCCAAGGTGAAGGTCCTGGCTGAAGACCGCACGGCCTTCAAGTCCCTCGAGGAGATGTCCCGCATGGCGCTGCGGGCACTCTATGAGAAGGGCTTGGAGGAGCCGCTGGCTACACACGACGAGGGCCCCACCTAGCTGCCTCCTCATCTGGTCGCGGCGCTTGAGGAAGTCGTGGGCGGTATCGGCCCCTTGGTGGAGGGAGAAGCCCGCGCTCTTTCCTCAGCCGCGCTGACGCGCGTCTTCAGCCACCTCCGTCTTCGCGATCCTGCCGCCAACCTCGACTAGCTGCTGGAGCCTGTGGATGACGAGCACTGCGCAGCTGCTGCTGAAGCCGTGAAGGGCCAGGTGGAGGCTTTGCTGAAGAGGTTCCGCGCCTTCGATCCCGCGCCCTCAACTAGCGGTGCTGCTGAACCAGCAACTCCGGCGGGCGGTGAAGGTGAGGGAAACGCTGCTATGGAAGAAGCACCCCTTGCAGGTGACGGCGGCGTCCGGGGATGACGAGATGACTTGCTGGCGGCTCCTTTCCTATTTAGCTTCTGCAATGTGCACCATGCCTCATGGAGGCGTTTAAACTTGTGTTTGGTACTGGGAGAACAATAAGTCTTGTAATATTTGTTTGAAATTTTGTGATTTCCTTCCCATTTGCTTCATGTTCTATGTCGGCAGGGCCCAACCCCGCGCATACCACAGCCGCCGTTGGGTCGTCCGGATCGCCAGGAAGAGACCAAGGGGTGAGGGGCTATGTGGCCAGTTAGGCTCCTGAGTCGCGATGCTCAGAAGTCCCCCTTGACATGCAAACAACTTACAGAAAGGAGATGCAGGAGTAGGCCTAGCGTTCTATGTCGGCAGGGCTCGGCCCCGCGCGTACCTCAGCCGCCGTTGGGTCGTCCGGATCACCAGGACGGGACCAAGGGGTGAGGGGCTACGTGGCCAGTTAGGCTCCTGAGTCGCGATGGTCAGGAGTCCCCCTTGACGCTCGAACAACCTTCATACCTTTTTCCTTGCCGAGGCTCCGCTCGGGAGGTCGCGCGATGACCAGGCGCGAGGGACCTGGCGGGGTGGCGTACGCTTGGGAGTGACCCGAGCGTAGCCCCAGTGCCCAGCCCCCTCGCGCGACTCTCCCGAGGGGAGGTGTTGCGATGAGGCCAGACACTGAGCTCGCAGGCTCCCTGAGGTTGATACGACCATGGGGCCGCCCTCAGTTGTTTATCACCAGCACGGAGCATAGCGCTTCCGCACTTGCATGGGCATAACCGCTCCTCGGCCGTGTCGACTGCCAGCGCGGAGCATGGTGCGTCCACTGGTGCGTGGGTGAGGGCTCCCTCTGAGTGGAGCCCGTGGGGCGTGTATAGCCCCGCCCTGACACGTGGCTTGCATGGAAGGGCTAGACGAGGTGTGTCTGGGAACTCGTGAGCCAGCGCGGAAGTCAAGGGGCCCTACCTCAAGGCGGGTTGCACCTGGTCTTGGTTCTTGTTGACTGCGGTGGTCCTGCGAGATGGTCAGGCAACCTGCGCCGAATGAATCTCCTGAGGTTATCGCATGAGAAGGCCAAGCACCAACGACCCTAGGAGGTGACGTGAACGAGGCTACCCCGCCAGACAGAGCTCAGCCATTGGGTTTATCGACGCTGCAGGGACGGACCCGAGCACAGGCGTCGTGCCTAGCCTTCTTATGCGAAGGATCCTAAAGAAAGACGATCGGCGTGCGGCTCCCATGGTGGGTGATAATCAAGCAAGTAATAACCATATATAGCTTATGCAAGAGACAAACTGGCTTAGATAAATGCAAGAATGATACATGCCACTGGGTCGGACCCGAGCGGCCTGGAGAAGATGCAGCCCGAGGGGCGCCCCTAGCAGAGTAAGCTAAAGACGTAAAAGGATACATGCCGCAAGGACAGGCCCACGCAGCCTGGGAATGATGCAGCCCGGGGGGCTCTCCCAGCTAAATAAACTTGGAAAATGTCACCTGGTTCTATTGTTGAAGGGATGTCGGGGTAGCTGAAGATGCACGGCGAAGGGGCCGCCCCTCATGAGCCGCCAGGGCCCTGAGCCTCGGGAGGCTCTGGGGGCTCAGGCAGTTCCCTGAGGACCGTCTCCATCTCCGCCAGGACCGCGTGATGCCTGGCCTCCTGGGTCGCCAGGATGCTCTGCAGGTTGCGCTGGAAGGAGGCCGCCATACTCGGCAGGCCAAACAGCATGCAGACATAGCTGTGAGGTGGACCCTCACACCGCCCAACGCATGAAGGCCAGAAGCGCTCCTGAGATGCGGCCCTGTTGAGCCCTGGGATGTCGATGCAGACGCGCAGCCTGCCATCGTCGATTGGATGGGGGGGTGCGCCAGGTGGGCGGCGGTCGCCGTGCATGGCTCTTGCATCCTGTAGCTCCTGAGTGGTCTTGGTGATGAACTCCTGAGCGCCGGGCGCTCCTCGCCCGTTGTCCTCATGAGGGAAACGTGCCGCAAAGCACGCCTCCACGTGGTGCCTGAGCACCTCCCTCGTGATGTTGGCTAGGTCTGAGGCCCTCCAGAAGAGAGCCCTCAAGCCTTGCCCGAGGAGGGCGCCGGGCGCGCCTTCCTATGCGAGGGAGGGAGGCGCCCCAGGTGCAGGCACCGATCCTGATGTGGCTCCGCTAGAGGCACCGCTCCCCTAAGGCCCTGTACGGAGTAGTTGCTTCTTCTTCTTGGGAATGGCCTCAGGAGGGTTATGCATGCCATTGTTGTCGGGGTCTTCGATTACTGCGGCTTGGAAGGCGCGCTCGAGGGAGCACACCGCATCTCTTTCTTCGCAGGGGACTTTGATGATCCCGCTGCTTCCTGGCATCTTGAGGACGTTGTAGCCATGGTGGGTCACTGCCATGAACTTGGCTAATGCAGGATACCCGAGGATGGCGTTGTATGGCAGACGGATGTGGGTGACGTCGAAGTCGATGAGCTCGGTGCGGTAGTTGTCGCACTGGCCTAAGGTGACAGGGAGGCGGACCTGCCCTATCGGGGTGGTCGAGCCGTCAGTCACTCCTGAGAAGGGCTTGGTAGGCTGTAGCTGATCGTATGGCACTTGGAGGCTGTCAAATGTCTCGACAGACATGACATTAAGCCCTGCGCCGCCGTCGATGAGGGTTTTGGTGACTTGGACGTTGCTGATGACGGGTGAGCACAGCATCCGGAGGGCGCCTACGGTCGCCGCGCACTTGAGCTGGTCCACCGAGCTGAAGGTGATGGCACACTTGGATCACCTGAGCGGGCGCGTAGCCTCGAGCCTAGGAAAGGCTGCATTCACCTCGCGAGAGAACTGCTTAGATGTGCTGGGATGCCGGGCCTGAGCTCCGCCCAAGATGCAGGCGATAGCACATGGTTCCTGGAAGCCCCCAGCCCCCTCGTCCTGATGATGGTCGTCATTCCTTCTTGGCGATGGCGGCAGTGGAGGGAGACCAGCATTGCCCTGAGGGCGGTCCTCGCGAGGCTGATCCCTCCAGGCGCCCTCACGAGGCTGGTCCTGCCAGTGGTCCTCGTGAGGCCAGTTGCGCCACTCCTGGCGGTGGCCACGATCATCCTAGCGTCCTCCGCCTCGTCCTCCTCCTCGGCCATAGCCCCGGTCGTTGCGCTCGGGGCGTCGACCAAAGCATCCATCTCGAATGGCCCTGAGCTCTTGACAGTCATTGGTGTTGTGGATGTGTACGTTGTGGAAGGCGCAGAACGGACGGCTGCTCTTGGATGACTCGGGGTGGTCCCGGCCGCGCTTCGTGTCAGGCTCCGTCGCGAGAACGGCCACCCCCTTGCGCTTCATGTCTTTGGCCTTGACTTTCTTCTCCTCCGGGTCGGTAGCTGGAAGCTCGAGGAGGGAAAGGCGCCCCTCGTCGGCTCTCGCGCACTTGGTTGCCATGTTGAACAGCTCCAGAGCCATGCATAGCTCCTCGTGGATGGCGAGCTCCTCCTTCATCTTGATGTCGCGGACGCCATCAGAAAACGCCGAAATGATGGCCTCGTCCGTCACCTTGGGGATACTGAGACGAACGCTGTTGAAGCGCTGGATGTACTTCTACAAGGTCTCTCCTGGTTGCTGCTTGATGCGGCGCAGGTCACCCGCGGCCGTAGGGTGGTCGCGAGTGCCCTGGAAGTTGGCGACGAAGCGGTCGCGCATCTCATCCCACGAGGAGATCGAGCCCGGGGGCAGGTTCAGGAGCCATGAGCGAGCACCATCCTTGAGAGCCATGGGGAACTAGTTCGCCATGACTTTCTTGTCATCATTGGCTGCCTCGATGCTCAGTTCGTAGAGCTGCAAGACAGGGTCGGGGGTGCCGTCGTAGCGAGGAGGCAGGTCTGGCTTGAACTTGCCCGGCCAGACGATGCTACGCAGCTTCGGAGTGAAGGCGCGGCAGCCTGCTGTGGCCACCGGGGCCCTTTGCTGATGCGGAGGCTACCCCTGATGTCCGCGTACCGCCAGTGCAGGCGGCACGCGGTCTTGTCGCGGTGGCGTTGGGAGCGCGGGAGCGTTTTCCTGTGGCCGAGGAACCTCTTGGCAGCTTCCTTCTTCCTGCGCGGCGCCCAGCGCGGTGGGTCACGCCGAGGGAACACGCGCCTTGGCGCCAGGGCACCGTCTTGATGCGGAGGTGGTGGAGGTGCTCCGTGAGCTACGTCGCCCGCAGCTGGCGGAGGGCGAGGCAGCGAGAGGAACGGTGCGGGAGAGCCCCCGGCGGCGCTGACGAGCTCGGCGATGCGGTCCACCAGTCCTCGTAGAGGTCGTCGACCGGACGGTAGCGCAGGAGCTCGTGTGCCGTGAGCAGCACGGCCTGCATGTCCGTGGGAGCGCGACGAGCGTGAGACGATGATCCGGCTGGGGTTAGCGTTGAAGTGGCGGTGCGGCCGTCCCGCCGCAGGGATGGATGCAGCGAGGAAGCCTGCTGCTCGTTTCCCGCCGGGCCGGTGGCGGCGTTGGCGGCGGGCGACGAAGAACGACAGGGAGGCCCGCCGACAGGGGCCGTTTGAGCGACGCGGGCGGCCCGACGCTTGGTGCGGGCTCAACGGGCATCCGCCATGGATGCAGTGGAACGGTGGAACGCGGATCGGCGGAAGGAAAGCTTCGGCGCACCACTACTTGGTGCACCAAATGTCGGATTACGGGTTCCGGCAAAACCCTTGAGGTTCGAACACTGGGGTGCGCACGAAGATCTCCCCTCCCCTAGCTCACACCCTCACCGCGATCTCAAAGCTCAGCGCGTCGAACTCACAGAACAAGGAACACAAGGTTTATACTGGTTCGGGCCACCGATTTGGTGTAATACCCTACTCCAGTGTGGTGTGGTGGATTGCCTCTTGGGCTAGGGATGAATAGGTACAAGGGAAGAACAGTCTCCTGAGGAGAGGTGTCCTTGAGCTCGATGAGCTTGTGTGGTTGAGGATGATCTGAATGGCCCAACATCAGTTGCCTCCTACTGTGGTGGCTAGTCCTATTTATAGAGGCCCTGGTCCTCTTCCCAAATGTAGGCTGGAAGGGATCCAACAACGGCCAAATTTGAAGGGAGACAACTAGTACAAGTTATCCTAACTAAAGGTGGTCTTCGCCTGCCAAAGGCTCTGGTGGTGATGCCGTCCTGGGCTCCACGGTGACCTCCATACTGCCGTCCTGCGGGTCTTGGTCTCGTTGCACCGATATGGAAACCTTTGCCTGATGCCTCGGGACTCCTCGCCTGCGCTTACCCCTTTAGCACCAAAGAGGAAGCGAGTACGCTGCACGCTCTGGCGCCCGCCTGGCCTTGGTCGTCATGGCTTGCGTCACAGGAACCTCGTGAGGTGCCCGTCGCCTTGATCTCTTTGCCCTCGCGAGCCAGCCTGGTGAGGCTACCCCCGAGGAGGTCTCCCACCGTCCGCCTCGCGAGGCTTGGCCCCTCGCGAGGGTCTTGAGTGTTTGCTGATGAAGATGGGCCGTACAGGGCCGCTGGAGGAGACACGACGTGGGCTGCAGGCAGGCAAGTCGGGGGACCCCCGTTCCCAGGACACCGACATTTACGAGTCTGTACCCTAGGTAATTAAAGTTCATCCATGGATAATATTGGCTGTGATCTCAATCATTTGGATGCATGAACATACGGAACATGTGTATATCTGAATCTTTTTGTGAATTATCTATAAATATTGTCGTGTGATCTATCAATCATTTGGACGCATGGACATGCTGAACTTGTGTATATATGAATCTTTTGAGTTGTTGATTGTGAATGTTGGCTATGAATATGAACGTGCCTAGTGAACCTAAGTTTGATACGAATGTTTACCTTTTCTATTGTACTTGTGTGTGAACTTGTTAGTATGTCTACTGTGGGATTTGTGACGTGTGAGAAGAATTGCACCTGCTTTGTTAGGGTAGCAACAGCGCATCAGCTCTTTTAATATTTTTGCTCTGTCTTCCCCCCTCCCCCGCTCAACCCCTTTCGTAATGTTTTTGGCCTCAAAACAAACATAGTACTGTGTTGTTTTGGGGGCTTGATGAAAAATCGAGTGCTGGTTTCTGTAGGTTCACTAGTAGAAAACAGGGCTTTGGTCACAGGGCAGTATTCACATTAGTCCCGGTTCAGTCACGAACCGGGACTAATGTGAGCATTCGTCTCGGTTCGTGCGGCTAAGGCATTAGTCCCGGTTCACCTGGGCCCTTTAGTCCCGGTTGGTCCCACGAACCGGGACTAAAGGGTGCGATGCCCATTAGTCCCGGTTGGTGGCACCAACCGGGACTAAAGGTTAGACCTTTAGTCCCGGTTGTTGCCACCAACCGGTACTAATGGGCTTTGAGGCATTAGTACCGGTTCATGGCACGAACCGGTACTAAAGGTCCCATTTTCAAACTCTACCCCCCCCCCCCGGACCGCCTTTTCAGTTTTAGAAAAAACAAAAGAAAATGATGGAAATGTCAAAAAATAAAATAAAATAAGTTTCCCATGTGATATGTGGTCTAGTTGTTGGGAAAATTTACAAATATGAATTTTGACTTTATTTGCAAAATCTCTCTGGAATTTGTAAAATGGGCATAACTTTTGCATACGAACTCGGATGAAAAAGTTTTTTATATGAAAAATGATCTACTCGAAAAGTTACATCCGAATTGAACCGGGAACCTCGTTAAACATTTTCAAAATCCTCAAAAACCTAACAGAAAAAAAGTTACGGGGCTTTTAAGATCTAGAGTGGAAAAAATCGAAAAAATTTCAAACTTACTAGTGGCGCACCATTTGCTAGGTGCGCCACTAGTAACAGAAAAAATATAGTTTCAATTTTTTTTTGGAAAAAATGTGGTCAAATCTGGTCAAACTGTGGTCAAATAACGGTCAAACAATGGTCAAACTAATTATTCTAGAATATTAGTGTTACTAAATAATTATTTCAGTTATTTTGAATTTTGGTCAAATCTGGTCAAACTGTGGTCAAACAATGGTCAAACTAATTATTCTAGAATATTAGTGTTACTAAATAATTATTTCAATTATTTTGAATTTTGCTCAAATCTGGTCAAACTGTGGTCAAACAATGGTCAAACTAATTATTCAAGAAATATTAGTGTTACTAAATAATTATTGTTTTTTAAAAGAATAGTTTCAAACTCAAACAGTGAAATGTGTCATTTCATGCTCAAGCAAAATTCCTGAGGGTTAATAGGATTGACATCTTACTATTGTCAGGAAAACAACAAGTGCAGACTTGGAAACGAGGGAGAATAGAACCCGGAAGTTAAGCGTGCTCAGGCTGGGGGAGTGGGAGGATGGGTGACCGTTCGGGAAGTTGGATGATTTGGAATGATGAGGGGTGATTAGAGATTAGAGGATAAATTGAGCAGTGATGAGGGGTGATGATTAGAGATTAGAGGTTAAAATAATTCAGAAATTTGAAAATAAAAAAAATTCAAAAAAAATCATAAACACGTGGCCGCGGCCTTTAGTCCCGGTTCGTGTAAGAACCGGGACTAAAGGGGAGAGGCATTAGTAACCACCCTTTAGTCCCGGTTCAAAAATCGGGACTAAAGGGCCTTACCAACCGGGCCAAAAGCCCCTTTTTCTACTAGTGGTTGGCCCGCCCAGCAAATGGGCTGCTGGTCCACCACGGACTGGGAGGCTAAAAATACAAGTTGTATGGTGCAGAGGCAAGTAAAAAAGCCATCGAGAGCCATCCACTAAAGAAAAAAAATCGCGTCTGATGTGCTTCTTTAGTCGTGCCGCCGACCCCCTCTTTAATCCAGTTCGCCCGGGGATCTAGCTGGTATCATTTTTTTCCAGAGGGCGAACCAGTATCCGCTAGGCCTAGGTTTTTTTAAACATGCGTAGCCCATGACATCCGGAGACAGTGGTTTCAACTTATTTTTTGAGGTCCATACCAGCCTATGGGCCTCCCAGCGTAGGTTTTACTTTTTCTTAAAGATCGGCAGCCCATTGTATTTTTTTAACAAAACGCAGATCTCTTTTCTATTTATCTATATATAAGAATAATAATGTTGTGTCCAATTTATGTTTTCCCTTCTAACCACATTATATATATTTATATTATTACTATTATTGTATATTTTATAGAGACTTATATATATATTATAAAAACATCCCATGTGTTATTAACTTATAAAAGTAAATGTTTAACAGAAGTTGGCAAGGAAAATCCTGGTTGTTTTTGACTCACAGGCAAGGAAAATCCTGGTGATTGCGTACAAAAGCTTGCGGACATTTTAAGGACCAATGTAATAATAATGCGCTCATTTTTATTTTGAGCAATAACTCGCAAATTTGTTAATTTTATATATATATAATGTGCCGCTCCGCTTTATTTTTTGATATTAATTTCTCCTTCTAACCTAACATTATATATAGAATGAGCCCACCTAATTCGTGTATTACAAGAAAGTGCAAATGGGTTGGGATTTCTTAGAAAATATTAAATGGGCCGCATTGACGCGAAGTTATTTGTTCACCCAGCCCAGCAAATGGACTGTACATTCTAGAAAACATGGGTTAAATATATCCCACAACTTTGCAGGCTGACATGTGGGCCAATAGGTCGAAGCCTACGCAGAGGTTATCAACTTGGTCAACAAATGATTATGGCATCGACAGCCATTGGATTTATATCCAACGGCCGACATGTACCTTCAATATCTTGTCTTCTTCCTCAAGCGTCGCCGGGACCGCCTGGTCCAGCCTCCGGCGGCTAGCGTCTCTGCTTAGAACGCATCGCTACGAAGCGCTACCCCACCACCGGCCTGGCTATCCCTCCACCTCTCCACACCTCCTGTTATTCTCCACCGACTGCAACCCCATGTCGCACCAGAACCAGTTATAACCCTTGTACTCCTCTCAATCTGCGACTCCACTGCCGCGTCTTCCCATCTCCAGGTCATTCCCGTCCGGGGCCACGCCGTCGCCCACCGCCTCGCTGCGCTCGACGCGGCGTGGTCAACAAACGAGAGTCATCGGAACAGGACTGTACATGGAGAGCCTGACGGCTGGGACCCACGAGGTCCATGGTCGCATGCAAGGAAAGTTCCTCCTTATTAAGCTGAAAAAATGTTTCCTCCCCCTGACAGCTGGGACCCCTCGGCTGTATCTTCGCACGGAAGGAAGTGCCTCCTTGTTATGCAAAAAAAAACTGTTCCTCCCGTTGACAGCTGGGACGTGTCAGATTTGGTGGCTGACTTGTGGGCCTACTAAGCGGACGTGTACGCAGGGCTTTGTCAACTTTATCAACAAATGATTCTAGCAGCTGGACCGTTGGATGTTAATCCAACAGCCGTGCTCCTTCTTAAACCTCTGTTCTTGCTCCCGTCTCTCGTGGGATGCACCACCGCAGTGCTGCCGCGCACCCGAACCAGTCAAGTTTCCCACTCCTCTCCATCTGCGACTCCACTGCCGCGCCTTCCCCATCTCCGGGTCGTTCCAGTCTAGGGCCTCGTCGTTGTCCACCGGCCTTGGTGTGCTCGGCACAATGTGGTCAACGTGGTCAACAAACGAGAGTCATCGGAAGATGACTGTACGTGAGAGGCTGACAGTGGGGACGCACCACGCCCATGGACGCATGCATGCAACTGCATCCTTTTTACCCTGAAAAATAATGTTTTCTCCCCCTGACTTCTGGGACCCACCAGCTACATCTTCGCACGCAAGGAAGTGCGTCCTTATTACGGGCAAAAAATATTCCCCCTGACAGCTGGGACCCAACAGCTATATCTTCGCACGCAAGGAAGTGCGTCCTTATCCTCCCTGACAGCTGGGACCCACCCGGTCGAAGCGTACGTACTGTTGTCTGTCTTGTCGGAACATGTATGTACATACTGGTCGATCGGTCGCTCTGCAACGATGAACCATGGCCGAGTAAGTAGCGGCACATGTCATAGTAGAGCCCCCCGCGTAGCAGTTCAGGTTGTCCCGTCTAAACCGTGTACACGTACATACAACCACATGTCAAAAAATACGGCCACGTACGTACATACGGGCGGGGTCTCGAACGCCTACTCGCGCATACGTATGGCCAAGTCTCGTGTACATGGCTGGGTCGGAACGGAGAAGCTACGCCGTCGTGTTCATCGGGAGGCAACAGAATGCATCGTGTTCATCGGGAGGAAACAAAATACGTCATGTTCATGGGGAGCGAATCGGCTTGGACGGAGCAGCCAATCGAAACGAGGCCTGGCGTACCACAGAATAGAGGAAACAACCTTGTGTTCGACCGGCCACGATCGAAACGTGATCCTGTTCATCGGGATGGGTCTGGCGTATCGCAAACCGGAGGAAACGGACTTCTCTTGGACCTCCTACGGTCGAAACGGGGTCCTGTTGATCGGGAGGGGTGTGGCGTACCGCAAAACGGAGGAAACAGACTTGTGTTGGAGCGCTACAGTTGAAACGGGGGTCCTATTCATCAGGAGGGGTGTGGCGTACCGCAAAACGGGACTCCACGGGATACTATTCATCTCCACTTTCGACCTCCTCCAGCCTCCACAGGCTACTGTTCATCCACCGTCGACCTCCTCCAGCCTCCACCTGCGACTGTTCATCCACCGCTCCTCCACCGGCTACTGTTCAACGAGCCCTCTCCATGGGGTCCTGTTCAACCACCCCTCCACGGGCTACTGTTCATCCTCCATCGGCTACTGTTCAACCAGCCGTCCACGGGGTCCTATTCATCCAGCCCTCCACCCCCAACCGGCTCGATCGGGGTCCTGTTCATCCAGCGGCAATGGCCTCTACTACCACGGGGTCCTGTTCATCCAACCCCCACTGGGAACTGTTCATCCAACCCCCCCCCCCAACAACGCTCACTGTTCATCCAGAGGCATCATCGATCGGCTTCAGTTAGCAGCAGTAGCGAAGGAATTGCTCGATCGGGTTCAGTTAACAGCCATCGATCGATCGCTCAGGTTCAGTAACGCATAGCCTGCAGTGCAATCGCTCGGGTTCAGTAGGCGAACACCTCGCTCGGGTTCAGTTAGAGCCCAACGCCTCGCACCCACGTGCGCGTACGTGTACGAGAAAACGCACATCGCTCGGCCCCCGACCACCCACGGTAACGAGGAACTCCCCGATATTTTCCTCGCCCTCGCTTCTACCATGGTTTCTTCCATCATGGACGGCCCAAAGAATGTCATGCAGCTGCGTCTCCGGCCCGCCCAGGACGAAAAGCCCATTTTCTGTCTTGATTTTTTGTCATAGAAGTAGGAGCCCGCCACATCTATGATGATACCGGGTATTGTCACAATTATCGTCATAGAAGTGTCATAAGCATGACATAAATTTTTCTCGTTCGGCCCAAAATGTCACGGATGTGTCTTTTTTGTAGTGTATGAAAGGGCTGTGTAATGTTTTAATTAACCAATTCATGACTTTGATGTGGCATATATGACTCACAAAACACTGGTACAACTACTGTTATACAAACGGTTTTTAACCCCTTTCCGCGATGGCATTTGGAACCATCGCCAAGTGAGTGTGGGAGATAGGGTGGTCCTTCCCACACGGCCTAGAAACCATCGGGGGTAGGCCCTCCGGCCACACACGCTCGGCAAAATGAGGTCGTGTGCGACGGGCGAGCGATCAAACACGATTATACGTACAGTTGTATTAAAAAATACAGTTATACATGCCAAATTCACTACTCCAGGATGCTGATAACGCAACACTATGATCAGAGACCCTTCGATGAAACTGTGTGCGATGCAATAATCGCAAACAGTGGTGTAAAATAACCTTCAAAAAAGGTGCAAAACGTTTGCAATGGGGGATGCATCAAACACGGTTCAGATTTTAGTTGCGTGTGTGATGCAGGGCATACGGTTCAGTTAAATTAATTGTTTGCGATGAGGAGGAACAAAAGAAACGGGCAGCTAGATGAAGGCATGTGCAATATACAGCATACGGTTCACTCGGATGAACTGTTTGTGATGAGGCAACACAAAACAAACGGTCAGCCAGATCAAGGTGTGTGCGATATACGACATGCGGTTCACTTGGATGAACTGTTTGCGTTGAAACAAGAGGACAGAAATGGTTCAACTTTACAAGATGTGTGTGATCCGCGGCAAACAGGTTTGTAATCGGAAACATGTGCGAAGACCAATAACAATACAGACGATTACTGCTAACAAGCCGTGTGTGTTGTGAGCAAACGATCGCTGGTATACAATTGTGAGTGACTGATGAAAACATCACCGACGGGTTCCATTGTTTAGTTCATGTGCGATGTGATTTTCTTTGTCCGCACAACATCTACGCTCTTTCTAGAGAGCATCAACATATATACTTAAAATGAGAGCATTGCATAACCAAATTAAGCATACAATTACACAAGTGACTACACACATAACATTTCCACACACCAAAGTAAGCAATTACATGCATACTAAAGTAGGAGAAACGAGGATCTAACCATCTACTTATTGTTGCGACGACACTTGCCATTGCTCTGCTTCAAGCTAGATCCCTAGCCATTTTGGGGAAGGAGGCACTTCCTCATGTCAACGATCCACCTGTACACGTCGTAGCTCGTGTACGCCTCCTTGGCTGCGTACACGACGTGAGCTTTGTCGAGTTTCTCCATCCAGGCCGAGTGCCAGGCACGCTTGTCCTTATTGCACGAATCCTTCATGTCTCTGTAGTAGGGGTCGATGATGGCCTTAGCGAGGTGAACTGGTGAGTCCTTCTCATGCTCCTTGCTGCCCCAGATCTTGTATTGGTCATGGATGTTGACATGATTCTAGCAGCCGATGCTCGCATTCTCGAGCGCCTTTACATCGTTGGTGATGTCCACCATAGCGAACATGTAGTGGGGGCTGTTGACAAACCTAGCAAAACGCTCGCAAGGCCTTGTGGCCAGGCAGTAGTTGAAAGCACAAGTTCTCCCTGGGTGATTTTGGTAATTAATGTCAACATATCTCTTGTTGGACAAATACTTTCATCTAGTATATTTCAGATAAGTCCAACAGTGGAGTGGCATGGACAAGAGGATGTGGAACCCCTTCAAGATGATAAGGACAAAGGATTGGCTCAAGCTCAAAGCTCAGGACTCTACATCATTTTAGTGATCCAAGATCACATTGAGTCCATAGGAAAGCCAATACTATTAAGAGGGGATGAGGTGTTGCTTAATGGCTTGCTTGCTCAAAGTGCTTAGTGATATGCTCCAAAACCCTCAACCACTTTCTCATATCCACATATGTCCCAAAACCAAAAGTCAAACTCGGCCCCACCGAAACTTTTCTTCCGGCGCCACCGAGTTCACTTGACATAGCCACTGCCAGAAACCCTAGTCTTTTCGGCCTCACTGATGGGATCTCGGTCTCACCGAGATGGGCTTGCAAACTCTTTGTTGCCTATTACATTAATTTCCGTCTCACCGAAATATGAAATCTGTACCACTGAGTTTGCTTGGCCAACTCTCTGTTTTGCTTATTACCCAAATTGGTCCCACCGAGTTTGTGTAATCGGTTAAACCGAGATGAGGCTCTAACCCTAGCACATCGGTCCCACCGAGTTGATCTTGTCGGTCCCACCGAAAATCCTAATGTTCACATTTTGAACTAAACCGGTCTAACCGAGTTTTCTGATTCGGTCCCACCGAGTTTGGTGATTTGTGTGTAACGGTTAGATTTTGTGTGGAGGCTATATATACCCCTCCACCCACTCTTCATTCGTACAGAGAGCCATCAGAACGTGCCTACACTTCGAACATACATTTTCTGAGAGAGAACCACCTACACTTGTGTTGAGACCAAGATATTCCATTCCAACCACATAAATCTTGATCTCTAGCCTTCCCCAAGTTGCTTTCCACTTAGATCATCTTTCTACCAAATACAATCCTATGAGAGAGAGTTGAGTGTTGGGGAGACTATCATTTGAAGCACAATAGCATGGAGTTCATCATCAACACACCATCTATTACCTCTTGGAGAGTGGTGTCTCCTAGATTGGTTAGGTGTCACTTGGGAGCCTCCGTCAAGATTGTGGAGTTGAACCAAGGAGTTTGTACGGGCAAGGAGATCGCCTACTTTGTGAAGATCTACCCTAGTGAGGCAAGTCCTTCATGGGCGATGGCCATGGTGGGATAGACAAGGTTGCTTCTTTGTGGACCCTTCATGGGTGGAGCCCTCCGTGGACTCGCGCAACTGTTACCCTTCGTGGGTTGAAGTCTCCATCAACATGGATGTACGATAGCACCACCTATCGGAACCACGGATAAAAAATCTCCGTGTCTCAAATTGCGTTTGCACACTTCAATCCCATCCCTTTACATTCTTGCAACATGCATGATTTACTTTCCGCTACTCATATACTCTTGTCATGCTTGCTTGATATGTATTGTGAATGTTTGAACTTGTGCTAAAACTCCACTTCAACTTAAAGATTTTAAAAACTGCAAGTTTTCTTGCTAAGAGTCTATTCACCCCCCTATAGACACCTCTTCTCGATCCTTTCAATTGGTATTAGAGCATTGGTCTCCATTGCTTTGGTTTAAACATCTTTGGAGGAAGATGGATGAGTCTATGTTGGGGAGTCTTAGACATAGAGTACCTATACTTGATGGAGAGTACTTTCATGAGTGGAAAAATGAGATGCTTGAGATTTTCAATGAATATCATTTGACCAAATACATTACTATTCCTTGTGCTCGCATTGTTGATCCTTTGCATCCCACACCCGATGAGGATCTTGACATGATTCACAATCTTAGAACCATCAATCTTATTGTAAAAGGATTGCCTAAAAATTTGATTGCTAGCTTACCTACTCTAGATTGTGCTTACACCATATGGAGATTTCTAGAGGAACGATTCCCAAATTATTCCTTGAAAAATCTAGATGAGATTCTCCATAAGTCTATTGCCTTGAATAGGATGAGTACTAGTGATCCTAAGTTTGATGATTGTCTATTTGAGCTTCATGATCTCATGCGTGGTGCCAAAGGAGATGTTGGAATTATTAGCAATATCATTTCCGAAGTCATTAGAATTCATAGAGATGAACATTGTTACGGTCATACTTCTAATGAATTACCCTCTCTAGGAATTGATTAATCACAAGACGATGTTGAACATGGATACTACGATGAGGATGATGATAGTGACTATGATCTTGATGATGCGATGAGACAATTTGGTCTTATGGCCAATCTTCACGGCTACATGGCTGGAGGAAAGGAATGGGTCCTTCATAGTGGATGTACTGATCATATGACCGGAGACAAGGATATGTTTCGTGAGCTTGCTGAAAACGACGACCCTCGAAAGTATGTCACTTTTGGTGATAACTCAAAGGGTAAGGTGGTTGGCCTCGGTAAGGTGTCCATCTCACATGATAGCTCCATACAAAATGTTATGCTCGCTGAATCGCTTGGCTACAATTTACTTTCCGTATCTAGACTTGCTGACTTTGGTTTCAACGTCCTATTTACTGAAGTAGATTGCCAAGTGTTTCGTAGAGATAATCATAAAATGGTCTTTACCGGTATCCGTAGAGGTGATCTTTACATTGTTGACTTCACTAAAAAGGCTCAACCTAGAACTTGCTTAATTGCTAAATCCTCAAAAGGCTGGTTGTGGCATAGAAGGTTAGGTCATGTGGGCATGCGAAATCTTGACAAGCTTATTAAGGGTGATCATATCCTTGGAGTGAAAGATGTTATATTTGACAAGGATAGACTTTGTAGTGCTTGTCAAGCAGGAAAACATTATGACCACGAGAAGACCGCTCGAGCTACTTCATATGGATCTCTTTGGTCCCAATGCCTACAAGAGTCTCGGTGGTAACTCATTTGGTCTAGTCATAGTCCATGATTTTTCAAGATTTACGTGGGTGTTCTTTCTTGATGATAAATCGCAAGTCCAAAGGATCTTCAAAAACTTCGCTAGGAAGGCCCAAAATCAATTTGAAGTGAAGATCAAGAAGGTTCGCAGCGATAATGGAACGGAGTTCAAGAACGCAAATGTGGACACCTTTCTTGACGAAGAAGGTATTTCACACGAGTTCTCGGCTACGTAGACGCCTCAACAAAATGGAGTTGTTGAGAGGAAGAACCGGACTCTTATTTAGATGGCAAGAATGATGCTTGATGAGTACAAGACTCCAAAACACTTTTGGGCGGAAGCGGTTGAGACAGCTTGTCATGCAACAAATCGCTTATATATTCACAAGCTACTCGGCAAGACGGCATATGAGCTCCTCACGAGTAAAAAACCCCAACTTGGATACTTTCGAGTATTTGGCTCAAAGTGTGACATTCTTGATAAACATCGTCGTTCTAAATTTGCTCCTAAATCTCATGAGGGTTTCCTACTTGGTTATGGCTCAAACTCTCACACTTACCGTGTCTACAACAGTTTCACCCGAAAGGTTGAAGAGACGGTAGATGTGAAGTTTGATGAATCTAACAGCTCGCAAGTAGAGCAATTGCCAATTGATGTAGGAGATAAATATCCTTAAGAAGCAATCCAAGACTTGTCTATTGGCAAGATTCGTCCAACGAAGGTGAAGGAGAGTACCTCGTCCATCCAAGTGGAAGCTTCTACCTCACGACAAGGTGAACCAAGAGTTGATACGGAAGCATCCACAAGTGGGACACACCAAGATGAAGAGAACGAGGAAATACACCAAGATGAACATCATCAACCTCCTTCTCCACCATGACAAGAGAACGACAACGTCAACAATGAAGAAGGCCAAGAAGAAGGACAAGATGAAGAAGATGTTCCACCCCGACCCAAGCAAAAGCTCTCACGAGTTAGAGCAAGAGTCGCCAGAGACCATCCCGTCGAGCAAATCTACAATGACATTCAAACCGGGAGAATCACTCGCTCTAAATCTCGTTTGGCTAATTTTTGTGAACACTATTCATTCATCTCTAGCATTGAACCTATGAAGGTTGAAGAAGCATTGGAAGATCCGGATTGGATAAACGCCATGCATGAAGAGCTACACAACTTTGAAAGAAATCAAGTGTGGACATTGGTCGAGAAGCCCGACAACAACCATAACATCATCGGTACCAAATGGGTGTTTCGCAACAAGCAAGATGAAGATGGACAAGTAGTTCGCAACAAAGCACGTCTCGTCACCCAAGGCTACACTCAAGTCGAAGGTATGGACTACGGTGAGACATATGCCCCCGTTGCTAGACTTGAGTCCATCCGCATCTTACTTGCCTATGCTAATCACCATGATATCACCTTGTACCAAATGGACATTAAAAGTGCTTTTCTAAATGGTGAAATTGAGGAGGAAGTTTATGTTAAACAACCTCCCGGCTTTGTCAATCCTAAGAAACCCGATCATGTTTACAAACTTCACAAAGCTCTTTATGGTCTTAAGCAAGCTCCTAGAGCGTGGTATAAATGCTTGACCAAGTTCCTTATTGAAAAAGGCTTTGAGATTGGAAAGATAGATTCTACTCTTTTCACTAAAAGGGTTAATGGTGAATTATTTGTATGCCAAATTTATGTTGATGATATCATATTTGGTTCTACTAACCCTCATTTTAGTGAAAAGTTTGGAAAGCTAATGTCGGAGAAGTTTGAGATGTCTATGATGAGTGAACTCAAGTTCTTTCTTGGTTTGCAAATCAAGCAAACTAAGGAAGGCACCTTTGTTTCTCAAACAAAGTACACCAAGGACTTATTCAAGAAGTTCAACATGCAAGAAAGCAAAGGTATGAAACTCCCATGCCTACTAGTGGACATCTTGACTTGACTAAGGATGGTAAACCGGTTGATCAAAAGGTTTATCGCTCTATGATTGGATCATTGCTATATCTATGTCCCTCTCGCCCTGATATTATGCTAAGCGTGTGCATGTGTGCACAATATCAAGCGCGCCCCCAAAGAATGTCATCTTAAGGTTGTGAAAAGGATAGTGAGATACTTAATACATACACCAAACTTTGGCATTTGGTATCCTAAGAGATCCTCTTTTGATCTTGTTGGCTATTCTAACTCGGACTATGCCGGAGACAAGGTTGATAGAAAGTCCACTTCGGTTAGTTGTCAATTTCTTGGTAGATCTCTTGTGTCTTGGTCCTCCAAGAAACAAAACTCAGTATCCTTATCCACCGCCGAATCGGAATACATTGCTGCTGGTTCATGTTGTGCTCAATTACTTTGGATGACCCAAACTCTTAAAGATTATGGGATATATGTGAAACATGTTCCTTTTCTTTGTGACAATGAAAGTGCTATTAAGATTGCTCACAACCCCATGCAACATTCTCGAACTAAGCATATTGAAGTTCGTCATCATTTCATTAGAGATCATGTTGCTAAAGGGGACATTGATCTTAAGCATGTTCGTACCGATAAGCAATTGGTGGATATATTTACCAAACCGCTTGATGAGAAAGTCTTTTTCTGGTCGAGAGGTGAATTGAACATCATTGATGCTTCCAACTTGGAGTAGGAACTCCATTTGGATACATGCAAGGCATGAATCTATGACTAATCCTTGATATTTCTCTTATGATGATATTCATATGTGTTGGATATACTTGCACCCTTGCATGCTATCTAACCCTTGTAGGTACTTGGATGAATCTAAATCTATGAGATTGCAACTCACTCACATCTTGAGCAATCTCTACATCACCAAGTCGCTACAATACGGTGGTTGATGACAAGGAAGCACGAAAACCTTCAACATATCCTTTAACAAATTCTATATATCAAATTTCATTTGGTATCAAGTTTCACGATTGTCATTTTGGATACAAATGTGCTATTCCTTGCAATACTAACCCATGTAGGTAGATGAACTCAAATTATAAGTGGTGCTCCCAACTCTTGATGAGCTACATCAACTTTGAGCATCCCACACAAGTTCAACTACATGATCAAGATCAACACCACCACCCAAGGTATGGTATTCCATCTTAGATAAGCTTTACTCCAAGTCATGGGCCAAAGCAACTCAACAAGATGTGAATACATCAAATGCTTAAACGAAAAATGGTAACCCCATTTTGAGCTTAAACGATGAGTATGACCCATGATCAAGTGCCCTCACTTGACTCCTAAGTCAATATACTCTAACATAGGTGACTTTGTCACCGCCCATTTCTAGATGAAGTTCTCTTGTGTTTCTCCGTGTTCTTGCATTTGTCTCATGCATGTTTGTTTTCCCTTTCAAAAAAAACTTCATCTAGATTTTCTTTTCTCTGTTTTGTTCTGCATTCCCTGCATCCAATTCCTTGCAAATTCTTCAGTTAATTCATTGCAAATCCTTGTGAGATCTTTCTTCCTAGTGAGCTGAGGTGACAAGTGTTTTCTCTGTGATGAACTCGGTCACACCGATCTGTTGCTCTCGGTCCAACCGAATCCTTTTGGTGCAACCGAAGCACACACCTCGGTGCCACCGATTTCCCTGCAGACAAAACAACTTGCCACTTGATCCTGCATTCCTTTTTACTCCAGCTCCACTCAATGATTCTTGTCCTCTACCAGCATCACATTTTATACGCTGCTTTGCTCTGTGACTCAAGGACCAAACCTATTTTAACTCACACTCCAGAGGATCCCTTCTTGGAAATTGATGTCAAAGGGGGAGAGAGAGTTCACATCAAAGCTTAATCCTTCAAAACAGGTAGAGAATGCTTCAAACAGGGGGAGAGAAGAATTACATACCCCAGATGCTTGGTGTTCAAGAGGAGAGAAGTCACATGTCTTTAGAGGGGAAAGACATGTTCATGTTGTTTGTGTATTTTCTTTGCTCTGCTTTTCTGTTCCCTATCTTCTCCCAGTATCCCATATAAGATTCAGGGGGAACAAGACATCTAATGGAAGAAAATCTTCGAATTCATTGCATATCTTTACCTTTGGGGACATGTCTATATCTAATAGAGTATCTAGTGCTCACACTCTACATGTCATCCCAATCTTGGTACTCTTGTGGTTCTTTATGTTTGCTTTGGCTAAGTAGATGTATCTGTGTTATCTAACCTTGTTTACTCAGGTTCATCCCTTTCTAAGCCAACTCAAGACCACAAGGTAAGTATATGCATCACACTCATGTGCATGAGGATTTCTTGCTGATGTACATACTGTTTGCAAGAAGGACTCATGAGCATGAAGGTACATTTCCTATATTCACATCTTTTGCTCTGATGCATATAGCCAAGATACATGTAACACATTGCTTTCTCTATCATGATTATGCACTCATATGCTCTTATGTTCCATATTCACATGATTGCATACATGTAGGGGGAGCCTATGCATGTTACATGTCTTTCCAAAGCTTTACTTGTTATTCTCTATATCTTTATCTAAAGCTTTCATGTATGTTGTCATCAATTGCCAAAAAGTGGGAGATTTAAAGCACAAGTGCTCCCTGGGTGATTTTGGTAATTAATGTCAACATATCTCTTGTTGGACTAATACTTTCATCTAGTATATTTCATATAAGTCCAATAGTGGAGTGGCATGGAAAGAGGATGTGGAACCCCTTCAAGATGATAAGGACAAAGGATTGGCTCAAGCTAAAAGCTCAGGACTCTACATTTTTCATTTTAGTGATCCAAGATCACATTGAGTCCATAGGAAAGCCAATACTATTAAGAGGGGATGAGGTGTTGCTTAATGGCTTGTTTGCTCAAAGTGCTTAGTGATATGCTCCAAAACCCTCAACCACTTTCTCATATCCACATATGTCCCAAAACCAAAAGTCAAACTCGGCCCCACCGAAACTTTTCATCCAGCGCCACCGAGTTCACTTGACATAGCCACTGCCAGAAACCCTAGTCTTTCGGTCTCACCGAGATGGGCTTGCAAACTCTCTGTTGCCTATTGCATTAATTTCGGTCTCACCGAAATATGAAATCGGTACCACCGAGTTTGCTTGGCCAACTCTCTGTTTTTCCTATTACCCAAATCGGTCCCACCGAGTTTGTGTTAGCGGTCAAACCGAGACGAGGCTTTACCCTAACCCTAGCACATCGGTCCCACCGAGTTGATCTTGTCGGTCCCACCGAGTTGATCTTGTCGGTCCCACCGAAAATCCTAACGTTCACATTTTGAACTAAATCAGTCTGACCGAGTTTTCTGATTCGGTCCCACCGAGTTTGGTGATTTGTGTGTAACGGTTAGATTTTGTGTTGAGGCTATATATACCCCTCCACCCACTCTTCATTCGTACAGAGAGCCATCAGAACGTGCCTACACTTCCAACATACATTTTCTGAGAGAGAACCACCTACACTTGTGTCGAGACCAAGATATCCCATTCCAACCACATAAATCTTGATCTCTAGCCTTCCCCAAGTTGCTTTCCACTCAAATCATCTTTCAACCAAATCCAATCCTATGAGAGAGAGTTGAGTGTTGGCGAGACTATCATTTGAAGCACAAGATCAAGGAGTTCATCATCAACACACCATCTATTACCTCTTGGAGAGTGGTGTCTCCTAGATTGGTTAGGTGTCACCTGGGAGCCTCCGTCAAGATTGTGGAGTTGAACCAAGGAGTTTGTACGGGCAAGGAGATCGCCTACTTCGTGAAGATCTACCCTAGTGAGGCAAGTCCTTCGTGGGCGATGGCCATGGTGGGATAGACAAGGTTGCTTCTTCATGGACCCTTTGTGGGTGGAGCCCTCCGTGGACTCGCGCAACCGTTACCCTTCGTGGGTTGAAGTCTCCATCAACGTGGATGTACGATAGCACCACCTATCGGAACCACGGATAAAAAATCTCCGTGTCTCAAATTGCGTTTGCCCACTTCAATCCCATCCCTTTACATTCTTGCAACTTGCATGATTTACTTTCCGCTGCTCATATACTCTTGTCATGCTTGCTTGATATGTATTGTGAATGTTTGAACTTGTGCTAAAACTCCACTTCAACTTAAAGATTTTAAAAACTGCAAGTTTTCTTGCTAAGAGTCTATTCACCCCCCTCTAGACACCTCTTCTTGATCCTTTCAGTAGTGGTAGACGAGGACGTGGTGGCGCACGCACATCTGGGCGACGGCGACCTTGGGACGAGACCCGACACGAGCGCAGGTGTACTCGAGGTCGAACCCGACCACCTTGTACTTCTCCTCGGCAAGCAACAACTCCATGACATGGATGGAGTGCTCCACCCAGACCAGGTCATTGGTGTACACCACCGAGAGGTCCATGAACCTTCCGTGGGTGTCCACCACGGCATGCATGGTGAACTACTGCTCGTCGTCGGTAGCCACTCGGAGCACCATTGGAGCCGCGCAGGATACCCTCTAAGAATTTCTTGTGGTGGGTGTGCTTCTTGCAATGGTGGGGCGCGATCGGAAGGTTGAAGAGACACAAGGGTTAAATGGCCGCTACAATAAATGGGGGCGGGCCGGCCTGTAATCATCACGTCTTGTCACGGCGTTCATAGCGGAGGATTCCAGTGCACGCTTGACAACACCGCATCGCATGCGTGGGCTCGAAGAGGCGCCAAATGTATCGTCGGTGAGCCTGTTCCTGCGCTACCATGCAAATTTCCGCGCAAGCTTCCCTCCTAGCTAGTTTGGCCACGCGTCAGCTAGAAGAGGGACAAATCATGGGCGTTTATTGGCAAAAAGCTTTGTAAAAACAATGTGTGTGGAATGACTTCGGTCATAAGTTTACCCGTGGGTGGTGAGGTCAAAGTTACACAGAAGGGTGATGATGGACACTCGAGTGCGATAATTAATTCTGCGTTCTACAGGGCACACCGTGGAAGAAACCAGCTGTGTGCAATAATGTCGAAGATTGCAGTCAAGTTAGCTATACAGATCGTGTGCTGTGAGATCGACAAGGTAAACAGATTCGAGAATGGTTAATAAAATCTAAGACCATTGCATATTAAGGTCAAAATAGTGCTACCAATATACGAGTCTCATACGATGCCATTTCAACGATTGTACCACAAAAGCTCGAAATGTTACAAGGTTCAAATTCCAGAGTTATATGGCTCAAATTCGAAGATTACAAGGTTCAAACTGATATTAGAAATGAAATTCAGCTCATCAGCTGCAAACGCTCGCGCTGATCCACTGAACATGGATATCAGAGAGGTTCAAACTAATATTACCACTTCTAAGTCTGGTTTCGAAACCTCACAATTTTTGCAAAGGGGTCAGCCACTCAGAAGTCATGCATGGGGTTGACACGATGACTTTCGATTACTCTGTCATCTGAAGTTCCAAAATGAAATTAAGCATTTTTGCGGCCTATTCCATTCTGCCACAGGCGCCTGCGCTGATCAACAAACCATTCATTTTTGCGAAATAAATGTAGGGCAAACCTCATTTCCTTCAGCACCCTTGCTTTGAGAACAAAGAACCTAGCGAATATAATCTCTGCTAAGGTCCCTCGGTAGGAGTTCAAAGTAATTTCCGAGAGATGCAGATCTAGGCATTCAATGTGATTGTTATATTGTATCACATTATCCACCACTGGGCCTAATCTTATCTGCAAAAGAAGAAAACGTGTTAGTGCCTACATGCAGTTTTGGACATTACTACAGGCCTATTTGGTTTGTAGGATTTGTAAAATGCACTAACATTCCATCTTTGATCTGACATGATTAACATGGGCATTTGATTACATTCTAGAAAAATGTAGCCTTCTTCACAAGAGGTTGGAGTTGATGAAAAGTTCCCTCAGAAAACTAGTATAGATGAACCCAAAGGAGAAATCCTCCAAAAGAGTCCTTCAGAAATCGTAGTACATTGTCATTGTAAACTTGGAAAAAGGTGTCACAAATTGAACTCCCTTATGGTTAACATTTAACAGGAAAGGAACATCACCTCGATATATAGCTTCTCCAGGCACGGAAAGCATCTCAGGAAACTGACAACTTGCTCCAGGTTGGGGCCGATAGTTTCGGGGTCAAGCTTGTTGGAATCATTTTCTGAATGACAGACGAACAAAAATCTTCAAAATTAGAATAATGTTAATTTGTAGAAGGAGAGGTAGAAGGCGGCTGTTGTACCTGAATGGGTGTGGATCCAATAACCAGTTCAGAGTATTTGTCAGACGAGTAGCCCACCATTGTCAATTTCAGCGCAGAAATGACTTTGATTCTTGTTGGACCTTCTTGATCAACTACAAGTAATCTCTCAAGTGCAGGTGTGTCCTCAGTGACCATACCGTGGTACACATCTTGTGATGTCTTCCTGCCGCACCAGCAACAAACATAAATAGTTCGGAGAGTCATGGAGGTGATGTGGAAGGAACTCAACCCATAGATCTCCTAAGGACGAAGGTACTCGATTGTAGTACAGCCATGGAGCGGGTGCTCCATGTCACCGTTTGAGAGGCAGATGGTGACGAGCTCAAGGTGCTTCAGTCGTGGTAGAATAAGAGCGGGCGCGTCATTAAGGGGGGATGGCAGTTCCTGAACTTGGCGATGCATAGCGTGGGTGTGAGGCGGAGTGCGGAAATTGGCAGCGACCGCATATGCCCATCATCAAAAGTGAGCTCCTCGAGCTGATCAATGGCGGGGGATCGGAACTAGTCATCAAGCTTGGCTCGGTCCTTGCTGTTGGAACGGAACTTGCCCATTCTAAGGGCTCTGGTTGGGCCAAGGTGACTACCAAGGATCTTGGAGAACGCATCCAAGCTTTTGCGATAGCCATGGCAGACCTCGTGGGTGTCGATGAGGTCGAGAGGGCTAGAGTTCCATAGGGGGCACCACCGCTGGGAAAGGACGGTTGTCCGCGCCCCATATTTGATTGGGAGGAGGGAGATGATGACTGTCAACATATCATCGGGGAGGCTGCAGATGAAGTCTAGGCCTGCTGGAGTCAGTTGCGGTTCTAGCTCGCCCCGCCTCTGCTTGTTGGCAGCCCCGTTCTCCACCTCTGGAGTCTCCTTGTCAGCGGCGCTTTCTGATAGAAATGGGAGTACTTGGAATATTTAGTTAAATTAGGGAAATAGAAAAGTGTATTGGTAACTAGAAGTTATTAGGTAGGTGTTGGGGAACGTAGTAATTTCAACAATTTTCCACGCACACGCATGATCATGGTGATGCATAGCAACGAGAGAGGAGAGTGTCGTCCACATACCCTCATAGACCGTAAGCGAAAGCGTTATGACAATGCAGTTGATGTAGTCGTAGGTCTTCACGATCGACCGATCCTAGTACCGAACGTACGGCACCTCCGCGGTCTGCACATGTTCAGCTCGGCGACGTCCCACGAACTCACGATCCAGTAGAGCTTCGAGGGAGAGTTCCGTCAGCACGACGGCGGTGATGACGGTGTTGATGAAGATACCAACGCAGGGCTTCGCCTAAGCACCGCTATGATATGACCGAGGTGGATTATGGTGGAGGGGGCACCGCACACGGCTAAAAGATCAATGATCAACTTGTGTGTCTATGGGGTGCCCCCCTCCCCCGTATATAAATGAGTGGAGGGGGGAGGGCTGGCCCTCCTATGGCGTGCCCTGGAGGAGCCCTACTCCCACCGGGAGTAGGATTCCCCCTTCCATGAGTAGGAGTAGGAGGGAAGGAAGGAGGAGAGAGGGGGAAGGAAAAAGGGGGGCGCTGCCCCCCTTCCTTGTCCAATTCGGACTAGAGGGGGAGGGGGCGCGTGGCCTGCCCTGGCCGCCCCTTCCTCTCTCCACCAAGGCCCATGAGGCCCATTACACTCCCTGGGGGTTCCGGTAACCCCCCAGTACTCCGGTATTCGTCCGAACTCATCCGGAACCCTTCCGAAGTCCAAACATAGTCATCCAATATATCGATCTTTATGTCTCGACCATTTTGAGACTCCTCGTCATGTCCGTGATCATATCCGAGACTCTGAACTATCTTCGGTACATCAAAACACATAAACTCATATTATTGATCGTCACCGAACGTTAAGCATGTGGACCCTATGTGTTCGAGAACTATGTAGACATGACTGAGACACGTCTCCGGTCAGTAACCAATAGCGGAACCTGGATGCTCATATTGATTCCTACATATTCTACGAAGATCTTTATCGGTCAAACCGCATAACAACATACGTTGTTCCCTTTGTCATCGGTATGTTACTTGCCCGAGATTCGATCGTCTGTATCTCAATACCTAGTTCAATCTCGTTACCGGCAAGTCTCTTTACTCGTTCTGTAATGCATCATTCCGCAACTAACTCATTAGTTACAATGCTTGCAAGGCTTATAGTGATGTGCATTACCGAGAGGGCCCAGAGATACCTCTCCGACAATCGGAGTGACAAATCCTAATCTCGATCTATGCCAACTCAACAAGTACCATCGGAGACACCTATAGAGCACCTTTGTAATCACCCAGTTACATTGTGACGTTTGGTAGCACACAAAGTGTTCCTCCGGTATTCGGGAGTTGCATAATCCCATAGTCATAGGAACATGCATAAGTCATGAAGAAAGCAATAGCAATATACTAAACGATCAAATGCTAAGCTAACGGAATGGGTCAAGCCAATCACATCATTCTCTAATGATGTGATCTCGTTAATCAAATGACAACTCATGTCTATGGCTAGGAAAATTAACCATCTTTGATTCAACGAGCTAGTCTTGTAGAGGCATACTAGTGACACTTTGTTTGTCTATGTATTCACACATGTACTAAGTTTCCGGTTAATACAATTCTAGCATGAATAATAAACATTTATCATGATATAAGGAAATATAAATAACAACTTTATTATTGCCTCTAGGGCATATTTCCTTCAATCTCCCACTTGTGATAGAGTCAATAATCTAGATTACACAGTAATGATTCTAACACCCATGGAGTCTTGGTGCTGATCATGTTTTGCTCGTGAGAGAGGCTTAGTCAACGGGTCTGCAACATTCAGATCCGTATGTATCTTGCAAATCTCTATGTCTCCGTCCTTGACTTGATCGCGGATGGAATTGAAGCGTCTCTTGATGTGCTTGGTTCTCTTGTGAAATCTGGATTCCTTTGCCAAGGCAATTGCACCAGTATTGTCACAAAAGATTTTCATTGGACCCAATGCACTAGGTATGACACCTAGATCGGATATGAACTCCTTCATCCAGACTCCTTCATTTGCTGCTTCCGAAGCAGCTATGTACTCCGCTTCACACGTAGATCCCGCCACGACGCTTTGCTTAGAACTGCACCAACTGATAGCTCCACCGTTCAATATAAACACGTATCCGATTTGTGACTTAGAGTCATCCGGATCAGCGTCAAAGCTTGCATCGACGTAACCATTTACGACGAGCTCTTTGTCACGTCCATAAACGAGGAACATATCCTTAGTCCTTTTCAGGTATTTCAGGATGTTCTGGACCGCTGTCCAGTGATCCACATCTGGATTACTTTGGTACCTCCCTGCTAAACTAATAGCAAGGCACACATCAGGTCTGGTACACAACATTGCATACATGATAGAGCCTATGGCTGAAGCATAGGGAACACCTTTCATTTTCTCTCTATCTTCTGCAGTGGTCGGGCATTGAGTCTGACTCAACTTCACACCTTTTAACATAGGCAAGAACCCTTTATTTGCTTGATCCATTTTGAACTTCTTCAAAACTTTATCAAGGTATGTGCTTTGCGAAAGTCCAATTAAGCGTCTTGATCTATCTCTATAGATCTTGATGCCCAATATATAAGTAGCTTCACCGAGGTCTTTCATTGAAAAACTCTTATTCAAGTATCCTTTTATGCTATCCAGAAATTCTATATCATTTCCAATCAACAATATGTCATCCACATATAATATTAGAAATGCTACAGAGCTCCCACTCACTTTCTTGTAAATACAGGCTTCTCCAAAAGTCTGTATAAAACCATATGCTTTGATCACACTATCAAAACATTTATTCCAACTCTGAGATGCTTGCACCAGTCCATAGATGGATCGCTTGAGCTTACACACTTTGTTAGCATCCTTTGGATCGATAAAACCTTCAGGTTGAATCATATACAACTCCTCTTCCAAAAATCCATTCAGGAATGCAGTCTTTACATCCATTTGCCAAATTTCATAATCATAAAATGCGGCAATTGCTAACATGATTCGAACGGACTTAAGCATCACTAGAGGTGAGAAAGTCTCATCATAGTCAACTCCTTGAACTTGTCAAAAACCTTTCGCAACAAGTCGAGCTTTGTAGACAGTAACATTACCGTCAGCGTCAGTCTTCTTCTTGAAGATCCATTTATTCTTGATGGCTTGCCGATCATTGGGCAAGTCAACCAAAGTCCACACTTTATTCTCATACATGGATCCCATCTCAGATTTCATGGCCTCAAGCCATTTTGCGGAATCTGGGCTCATCATCTCTTCCTCATAGTTCGTAGGTTCGTCATGGTCAAGTAACATGACCTCCAGAACAGGATTACCGTACCACTCTGGTGTGGATCTTACTCTGGTTGACCTACGAGGTTTGGTAGCAACTTTATCTGAAGTTACATGATCATCATCATTAGCTTCCTCACTAATTGGTGTAGGAGTCACAGGAACAGATTTCTATGATGAACTACTTTCCAATAAGGGAGCAGGTACAGTTACCTCATCAAGTTCTACTTTCCTCCCACTCACTTCTTTCGAGAGAAACTCCATCTCTAGAAAGGATCCATTCTTAGCAACGAATGTCTTGCCTTCGGATCTGTGATAGAAGGTGTACCCAACAGTCTCCTTTGGGCATCCTATGAAGACACATTTTTCCGATTTGGGTTCGAGCTTATCAGGTTGAAGCTTTTTCACATAAGCATCGCAGCCCCAAACTTCAAGAAATGACAACTTTGGTTTCCTGCCAAACCACAGTTCATAAGGCATCGTCTCAATGGATTTAGATGGTGCCCTATTTAACGTGAATGCAGCCATCTCTAAAGCATAACCCCAAAACGATAGCGGTAAATCAGTAAGAGACATCATAGATCCCACCATATCTAGTAAAGTACGATTACGACGTTCGGACACACCATTACGCTGTGGTGTTCCGGGTGGCGTGAGCTGCAAAACTATTCCGCATTGTTTCAAATGAAGACCAAACTCGTAACTAAAATATTCTCCTCCACGATCAGATCATAGAAACTTTATTTTCTTGTTACGATGATTTTCCACTTCACTCTGAAATTCTTTGAACTTTTCAAATGTTTCAGACTTATGTTTCATCAAGTAGATATACCCATATCTGCTCAAATCATCTGTGAAGGTGAGAAAATAACGACACCCACCGCGAGCCTCAACATTCATCGGACCACATACATCAGTATGTATGATTTCCAATAAATCTGTTGCTCGCTCCATTGTTCCGGAGAACGTTGTTTTAGTCATCTTGCCCATGAGGCATGGTTCGCAAGTACCAAGTGATTCCAAAAGTCCATCAGAATGGAGTTTCTTCATGCGCTTTACACCAATATGACCTAAACGGCAGTGCCACAAATAAGTTGCACTATCATTATCAACTCTGCATCTTTTGGCTTCAATATTATGAATATGTGTATCACTACTATCGAGATTCGTCAAACATAGACCACTCTTCAAGGGTGCATGACCATAAAAGATATTACTCATATAAATAGAACAACCCTTATTCTCAGATTTAAATGAATAGCCGTCTCGCGTCAAACAAGATCCAGATATAATGTTCATGCTCAACGCTGGCACCAAATAACAATTATTCAGGTCAAAAACTAATCCCGAAGGTAGATGTAGAGGTAGCGTGCCGACTGCGATCACATTGACTTTGGAACCATTTCCCACGCGCATCGTCACCTCGTCCTTAGACAATCTTCGCTTAATCCATAGTCCTTATTTCAAGTTACAGATATTAGCAACAGAACCAGTATCAAATACCCAGGTGCTACTGCGAGCATTAGTAAGGTACACTTCAATAACATGTATATCACATATACCTTTGTTCACCTTGCTATCCTTCTTATCCGCCAAATACTTGGGGCAGTTCCGCTTCCAGTGACCAGTCCCTTTGCAGTAGAAGCACTCAGTCTCAGGCTTAGGTCCAGACTTGGGCTTCTTCACTTGAGCAACAACTTGCTTGCCTTCTTCCTGATGTTCCCCTTCTTCCCTTTACCCTTTTTCTTGAAACTGGTGGTCTTGTTGACCATCAACACTTGATGCTCCTTCTTGATTTCTACCTCCGCAGCCTTTAGCATCGCGACGAGCTCAGGAATTGTCTTATCCATCCCTTGCATATTATAGTTCATCGTGAAGCTCTTGTAGCTTGGTGGCAGTGATTGAAGAATTCCGTCAATGACACTATCATCTGGAAGATTAACTCCCAGTTGAATCAAGTGATTGTTATGCCCAGACATTTAGAGTATATGCTCACTGACAGAACTATTCTCCTCCATCTTGCAGTTGTAGAACTTATTGGAGACTTCATATCTCTCAATCCGGGCATTTTCTTGAAATATTAACTTCAACTCCTGGAACATATCATATGCTCCATGACGTTCAAAACGTCGTTGAAGTCCCGGTTCTAAGTCGTAAAGCATGGCACACTGAACTATCGAGTAGTCACCAGCTTTGCTCTGCCAGACGTTAATAACATCTGGCGTTGCTCCTGCAGCGGGTTTGGCACCTAGCGATGCTTCCAGGACGTAATTATTCTGTGCAGCAATGAGGATAATCCTCAAGTTACGGACCCAGTCCGTGTAATTGCTACCATCATGTTTCAACTTTGCTTTCTCAAGGAACGCATTCAAATTCAACGGAACAACAGCACGGGCCATCTATCTACAACAACATAGACATGCAAAATACTATCAGGTACTAAGTTCATGATAAATTAAAGTTCAATTAATCAAATTACTTAAGAACTCACACTTAGATAGACATCCCTCTAATCATCTAAGTGATCACGTGATCCATATCAACTAAACCATGTCCGATCATCACGTGAGATGGAGTAGTTTTCAATGGTGAACATCACTATGTTGATCATATCTACTATATGATTCACGCTCGACCTTTCGTTCTTAGTGTTCCGAGGCCATATCTGCATATGCTAGGCTCGTCAAGTTTAACCCGAGTATTCTGCGTGTGCAAAACTGGCTTGCACCCGTTGTATGGAACGTAGAGCTTATCACACCCGATCATCACGTGGTGTCTCGGCACGATGAACTTTCGCAACGGTGCATACTCAGGGAGAACACTTATACCTTGAAATTTAGTGAGAGATCATCTTATAATGCTGTCGTCGATCTGAGCAAAATAAGATGCATAAAAGATAAACATAACATGCAATCAATATAAGTGATATGATATGGCCATCATCATCTTGTGCCTTTGATCTCCATCTCCAAAGCACCGTCATGATCACCATTGTCACCGGCGCGACACCTTGATCTCCATCGTAGCATCATTGTCATCTCGCCAACTATTGCTTCTACGACTATCGCTACCGCTTAGTGATAAAGTAAAGCAATTACATGGCGATTGCATTTCATACAATAAAGCGACAACCATATGGCTCCTGCCAGTTGCCGATAACTTGTCACGACCGGCTTTTCAATAAAATAATTATTGAGAGACCAATCCCTTTTACGGACCAGCGAGGAAGAATTCCTTCTCACTGGTAGACAATATCTTGGTCACAGAAGAAAAATACCAGGAGTACTGAATATAATACAAAGTTGAGCGGAGACTGCCCAACAATTTATTACATGCACGCCGATAAAACAAGACGGCGGATTGGGTGGCAAACTACTAACTCACGATAATAACGGTGGTGGAAATATCACCGCGAAGCGAGTGATATGATTCCAGGAGACTACAGCTCTTCGAGCGTCGGAGTGAGGCTCAAGGAGACTTATTGCGGGTGGCGGAAGCGTATACAAAACAAGTGACCAATATCCGGGATCGCGCAGGACTAACTGGGACTCCTCTAGGCGTCGGACGCGCTATCAAACTCTTCATCCAAGAGATCGCCTTCGTCAACATCTGGCCAAATCAACAAGCCAGGTGAGTACTATGAAAGTACTCGCAAGACAGTTCGGACATAAGATATAACAAACGTAAACATGAAGCATATGAACACGTTAACCAGTGCGATCAGACATAGAGATAATAAATACTGGGTGCCAAGCGAGGGTCTGAATGACGCCTCGAGCGGAAACTGCAGAATAGTAATACTGGTGCCAAACGAGTGTCTGAAAGACTCCTCGAGAGGAAAATGCAGAATAATAATACTGGTGCCAAACGAGTGTCTGAAAGACTCCTCGAGCGGAAAATGCAGAATAGTAATACTGGTGCCAAACGAGTGTCTGAAAGACTCCTCAAGCGGAAAATGCGGAATAATAATGCCACAGTCGGGCGTCGGGGCGACACCACATAAAGGGCTTATAACAGAAAATAAAGACAGTGCATGCCACAGTCGGACGTCTGAGCGACATCACATAAAGGGCTTATATTTAAAGAAGAAACAAGAACACGCCACAGTCGGACGTCTGCGCGACGTCACATAAAGGGCTTATATTACAGTTCAATAATACAATAGTTCGGGAACATAAATTATCACAAGCATGGGATAATTATAAAGTTAGTCCATCCACAGGAATAACAATAAATCTGGATTTACCACTTGAGCTTGTTCACCGGGGACAAGTTTTCCACGCGGATAGATATGGATATAATGTTTTCACTACTTGATCATGGATACGATGACTTGGAAGGAATTGACTCTGCAGAGTTTGTACTTAACCACAGCCAACGGATTTCAGTAGTCACGGGGACTAGTTCCGTCTACGGTGTTTTGGAAGAAACACGTCTAACCAATACACCCCAATTCAACCTTTCGAAGCCAGGGATCACCCTCGGCAACGTTCAAGAAAAACCTTGAGACGGGGAGGCTACAACCTCGCGTAGCATGGGATCAAATTTCTATACGCGCGCTTTAAGGGGGTGCCCCCCCTCTCGGTCCCAACCGGAAACACCCATGCCCCCTGACCGGATGACTGGCTTTAATCCTGGGCCAAGGTACCATCATCCCGGCCTCTCTGTTTGGTGTGTACACGGAAAGAGGTTACCAACTTACTAAACCGCATCCTGGCAATGAAACATGTGGTAGCACGGAAGGGGGAAAGAACGATAACGTGGCTCCAACCACGTTAACGTCGGAGAAAGTCGGCTGACGCAAGGCTGGTATGCTACAACAGTACCACCTTGCTGCCCTTCATGTCACCACATGATTAGGCCATCTCTCATCAGAGATCATCGCAACTTTGGAACATGCGGGAAAAGAACGATAACGTGGCTCCAACCATGTTAACGTCGGAGAAAGTCGGATGACGCAAGGCTGGTATGCTACAACAGTACCACCTTGCTGCCCTTCATGTCACCACATGATCAGGCCATCTCTATTCAGAGATCATCGCAACTTTGGAACATGCGGGTAGTTGCCTTACAAGCAACGAGGTATTTACCGACACTCATATGCCTCGCACAAACTTTCAAGCAAACATGCAAAACACTTATCATATCAAATGTTCAAACATGCTTGCCTGGTTCGGAGAAGTCGGAGTCTAGCTCGGCGAAGTTCGCGGCTCCGTCACCTCTTCCGGAACCTACGGCAATCACGAAACGGGCACTAACGTGAAAACCAATGGGTGCACAGAAACTTTTCCAAATATTTTTCAAATAAATCCCGTAAAAAACTAGACAAAATTTGAAGATTGTCAGAAAAAGAATCACTCAAAAATCCCTTTTTATTAAAAAGTTATAAAGGTTTCTGTCCAGGGACTTATCTGTAATGAAACAGAAAAGTTCTAGGGTTTTAACTAAGAAAACAGAAAACGGTTCGATTGGAAAGCGCAAACTCAAGAGGGAAAGCGTATTTTCTCGAAGGCGCCAACAGAAAACGGTTCGCGAAAGAATAGAACAGAGGCTGACATGCGGGGTCCACCTGTCAGGTTTGAAAAGCTCGCCGACGCCCGAAGACTGCGGTGGACGCCGGCGTCGAACCACGGCGAGTTAGGCGGAACGGAGGGTACCAAGAGCTTCAGCGTCTTCTTCCGCGTCGGTGGGTGGTGGACTCGACCAATGGGGAGCACCACGTCGACGGCAACACTATCTCCGGCGGGCGGCGGCTCGGGTGGTGGTGGAGAACTCCGGTGGAGGGCTGCAAACTACGAATTGAAGCATGGGTCAGAAAGAGGGATGCATGGTGAAGCTACTGGCAAGAGAATGGAGGCGGAGGAGTACACACGGGGGCGAATCGAGCTGGATCCCGTGGCGGGTCGCGGCGGCCGGAGTCGAGGAAGGAGACCTCCTCGGGGCTCTTCCAGTGGCTAGGCGTGCTCTAGGTGGAGTGCAGGGATGGTGGGTGCTCGAGTTGAAGCTCGGGGCCTCTATTTATAGGCGGATCGACGGGGTGGCCGTGAACGGAGAATCTCCGGCGAGCGATTACGGCGGAGCAGTGGATTGGCAGGAGGTTTGAGTGGCCAGGCAGCATCAGTGGAGGTTACTGGAGTCGTTCCACAGCTAAACGGAGTTGGTCTTGGCGTAATGGCGTCGGTCCACGGTGAGGTGACCGCACGGGCTCAACGGCGGCAGAGAGCGCGCTCCGCGCCCTGCGGTTCACGACGAGGGCGGCAGCGGGTTCGGGGGAGTGGAGGGCCACGCGGCGAGCTCCGGTGGTTTGGGCGGCGCTGGGTGGCGTCGTCGGCGCCGTGTCTCTCGCTGGCGGCCGCAAAGCCGCCGCTGGCGTCGGTCACGGGGCGGCGCACCTTCTGCTGCTCATCGCCGACACCCGCAAGGTGCCAGGCATTCGTGCGGTGCAGGAACAAGAGGGAGGGGACGAGGAGCAAGGCGACACAGTGGCACTGGCGAGATCGACAACCATCTCTGAAGAAAACGACAGTGGGCACTGAACTGAACTCTGAATTTTTCTGAACTTGATATGACCATGCACTGCAGGTGTTCGACAGAAAGATTTGGGAATGAGATAAATTTTTCTAGGGCTGTAACTTGGTGAGGTGACCACTCAATGCACCCAGAGGCTGCCTGATTTTACTTGGAATTTTTGGAGAAGGTTTTGAATGAATTTCACCAAATTTGACAAATCTGGTCCAAACTTGCAGCAGGTGTAGTTTGAAAATTTTGAACTGAAGACCAGTGGATCTTCATGGATCTTGGTTGAGGGTTCAAAGGACTAGGGAGGAGAGTTGGTTTGGGGGCAAAAATCAAAACAGAAAGTGGAGTTCCTTTGTAAATCTCCAAGTGCTAGAAGAGAAGGCAGAAATTTGTTTGAATAAGATTTAAATGGAAATAATCACATGGGGAGGTTCAACTTGCTGGATTTGATGCAAATCATGATCCAAGGTGAGGGAAGGGTTAGGGGAGAGGATTTTGCACTAAGGCCATGGCAAGAAGGAATTGTTGAAAGTGGCAAAGGATTATTCCAAAAGCCATAGTGTATTTGCAAAAGATTTTTCAAAAGTTATTTTCCCCAATGAAAAAAAACATTTTGTCTTGAGTCCAAATGAAAAGCAAGAACCTCCAAGACCAAAGACAGATCTTGGGTGAATCCAAATAAAACTTTTGCCAAAAAAAATATTTGAGAGGGAGAGTTCTCTTGAAGAAAAATTTAAATCACTCCCCTCAAGTCAAATAAAATCTTTTGAAAAATCCAAATAAAAACTTGGGTGTCACAACACCTACCCCCTTAGGAAAAATCTCGTCCTCGAGATTTCTGCTGATCCTCAAATAGATATGGATACTCTGATCGAAGGAAATCTTCCCTTTCCCATGTAGCTTCATCCTCAGTGTGGTTGCTCCACTGAACCCTGAAAAATCTTGTTGTTTTCTGACGGGTCCTCCGTTCAGACTCTTCTAAAATCTTTACTGGTCTTTCTCTGTAGGTGAGATCTGGTTGCATATCAATGTCCTCATGAGGTACATGCTTCTCCGGGTTACTCACGCATTTCCTCAACTGTGAGACGTGGAATACGTCATGGACGTCTGACAGCTCCTTGGGTAGGTCTAGTTGGTAGGCCACCGTGCCTCTTCGTGCCTTTACACAAAATGGTCCAATAAATCTTGGGGCTAGCTTCCCCTTAATTCTGAACCGTTGTAGACTCCTCATAGGAGATACTCGGAGGTATACGGAATCACCGGGTTCAAAGCTGACCTCACGATGCTTCTGATCATAGTAGCTCTTTTGTCGGCTCTGTGCTGTCTTGAGCCTGTCCCGGATTTGTTTAACTTTCTCCTCGGCCTCTTTAAGCATGTCTGGGCCGAAGATACGGCTGTCACCTGTTTCTGACCAATTCAGTGGGGTACGACACCTCCGTCCGTACAATGCTTCAAAGGGTGCCATTTGCAAGCTGGCTTGGTAACTGTTGTTGTAAGCAAATTCGGCATACGGCAAACTCTCTTCCCAGCTGGATCCATAAGTGAGCACACAAGCTCTTAGCATATCTTCTAGGATTTGGTTTACACGTTCCGTTTGTCCATCAGTCTGAGGGTGGTATGCTGTACTGAAAGCTAGTTGCGTGCCCAGAGCTTGTTGTAGGTGATCCCAAAATTTGGAGACGAATTGTGTGCCTCGGTCTGATATTATAGTCTTTGGGACTCCGTGCAAGCAAACTATACGGGAGAGATAAAGTTTTGACAGTCTTTGTGTGGAGTAGGTAGTCTTTACGGGAATGAAATGAGCAACCTTGGTTAGTCGGTCTGTGATGACCCATATGGCGTCATTTCCGCGTTGTGATCGGGGTAATCCGACAATGAAATCCATTCCTATTTCATCCCATTTCCACTCCGGTATCCTGTTTGGCTGGAGTAGCCCTGCTGGCTTTTGATGCTCGGCCTTGATGCGCTGACATGAATCGCAACAAGCAATGAATGTGGCTATATCTCTTTTCATACCGTGCCACCAAAATCTTTCCTGAATGTCCTTGTACATTTTGGTTCCTCCAGGATGGATCGAGTATGGAGCGGTGTGGCTTTCCGTTAAGATCTGTTGCTTGAGTTCCTCAATGTTAGGTACGCAAAGTCTGTCTCGGTACCATAATGTTCCTTCACTGTCTGTGACGAACTCTGAAGTCTTACTAAGATTCATTTTCTTCTTTATACCTTCGATGCTGGGATGTCCCTGTTGAGCCTTCTTAATTTGTTCCACCAGGGTGGGTTGTATCTCCAGGTTCGATACGGTGCCCTCGGAGACTAACATCATGTTGAGCCTAGCGAACTCTCGCTGAAACTCAGGCCTCAAATTTTGGCTGACCGTCATTGTCCGGGCTGGGGTTTCGACTAAGGGCATCGGCCACTACATTTGCTTTCCCTGGGTGGTAGTGAATACCAACGTCATAGTCCTTGACCAGTTCCAACCAGCGTCGTTGGCGTAAATTCAGCTCCGGCTGTGTGAAAATATATTTGAGGCTCTTATGGTCCGTATATATTTCACAGCGATTTCCCAACAGAAAGTGCCTCCACTCCTTGAGTGCATGTATGACTGCTGCTAGCTCCAAGTCATGTGTTGGGTAATTTTCCTCGTGCTTTCGCAGCTGCCTGGAGGCATATGCGACAACTTTGCCATCCTGCATTAGTACACATCCGAGACCTTTTCGGGACGCGTCACAATACACTTCAAAACTTTTGTGTATGTCTGGCACGGTTAAGACCGGTGCGGTTGTCAGCTTCTTCTTGAGTTCTTGGAAGCTCTGCTCGCATGCTTCCGTCCATACGAATTTCTTGTCCTTCTTGAGCAACTGGGTTATAGGTTTCGCCACAGTGGAGAATCCTTCAATAAATCTTCTGTAATATCCGGCCATTCCTAGGAAACTCCTCACATCAGTAACGTTGGCGGGTGGCTTCCAGTCCAATATGGCCTTGACTTTTTCTGGGTCTACGGCCACGCCTTCTTGGTTCAGTATATGGCCTAAGAAACCAACTTGTCTTAGCCAAAATTCGCACTTGCTAAATTTGGCATACAACTGATGCTTCCTCAATTCTCCCAAAACAATTCTGAGGTGCTCAGCATGCTCTTCTGGTGTCCTTGAGTAAACCAGAATATCGTCAATGAATACCACCACAAATTTGTCCATGAATTTCATGAACACTTTGTTCATGAGGTGGACGAAATATGCGGGGGCGTTCGTTAGTCCAAAAGGCATCACTGTAAACTCGTATAGCCCATAACTGGAAGTGAAAGCTGTCTTGGGGATATCTTCTGTCCGTACTTTCAATTGGTGATAGCCCGATCTCAAATCAATTTTTGAGAATACCTTGGCTTGTGCGAGCTGGTCAAACAAATCATTTATCCGTGGCATCGGATATTTGTTTTTGATGGTGACCATATTGAGGGCTCGATAGTCTATACACAGTCTCAGTGTCCCATCCTTTTTCTTGGCGAACAACACAGGTGAACCCCAAGGTGAGGAGCTGGCTCGAATAAATCCTTTGTCCAACAACTCCTTTATCTGCTTCTTCAACTCCACCAATTCTGAGGGTGCCATTCTATACGGCTTCTTATAGATGGGAGCGGTGCCAGGTGCTAGTTCAATGCTGAATTCTATCTCTCGGTCTGGTGGCATGCCTGGTAGTTCTTCAGGGAACACATCAGGAAACTCGCATACCACCGGAACTTTTCTCAGTTCTGCAATGTCCATTTTGTTCAGTTTTGGTTTCTGTGATCGTGGCCTCTCTTGAGCGGAAACTCTTATTGTCTTGCGGTGATGGTGAGTGAGGATCACTGTCCGATTGAAACAGTCAATGAATCCTTTGTTGGTGGTCAACCAATCCATCCCTAAAATGACATCCAGTCCTTTACTCTCCAACACGATGAGATTCGCATGGAATTGTAGTCCTTCGAACTCAATGACCACTCCTTGGCAGTAACCCTGAGCGATTTGCTTATTTCCGGGGGACTTGATGATCATAGATTTTTCCAAGGGAAGTATCGGAAAACCATGTTGCGAAACAAAACTCTTCGAAACGAACGAATGGGAAGCTCCAGAATCAAACAAAACCGTGGCAGGTACTGTGTTGACAGGGAACGTACCGAGCACGATGTCTGGGGCATTTTGCGCTTCTTCCCTGGTCACGTGGTTCAGGTGACCCTTCCTGTGGTTGTTGTTGGGGTTGAAATTGTTGCGCTTGGGGGCTGGATTGTTTCCACCATTGTTCGGCTTGGGTGCCGAGTCTCTTGGCTTCGGGCACTGTTTAGCATAATGCCCTTGTTGACCACAAGCATAGCAGGTGACCCCTGGACGGTATGTGTACTCCTTATCCCTGGCATGAAATTGTCCGACGGGCCTTGGCTCAGTAGTCGTGGATCTCCTTGCGTCTGTCCTTGGGACCTCAGTCTTGCCTCGGTTGTTGCGAGCAAGAGTCGTCTTGTCCCTCTTTCGCTTGCGGATATCTTCCAGACTACGGCGCTCATTCTCCAAGGTGATGGCCTTGTCCACCAGCGTCTTAAAATCCGGAAAGGTGTGTACAATCAGTTGGCATCTTAGCGCTGGTGCCAGGCCGTCCAGGAATTTTTCCATCTTCTTGCTTTCTGTCATGTGCTCGTCGTAGGCATAACGAGACAGCTGGGTAAACTGACCATTGTATTCTGTCACTGACATGCCTCTCTGCTTCAGGTCATCAAACTCTCTCTTCTTGATCTTTAGGATGCTCCTGGGGATGTGTGCCCCACGGAAGCCTTCCTTGAACTCTTCCCAGGTGATGTTGTGTTCCCTGGGATGCATGTGTAGGAAGTTTTCCCACCATGCTGCGGCTGCTCCAGTAAGGTAGTGTGGTGCATAAAGCACCTTCTCATGATCTGAGCACTGAGCAATAATCAGTTTCCTTTCAATCTCACGAAGCCAATCATCGGCTTCCAGCGGCCTATCGGTGTGAGCAAAAGTTGAGGGGCGAGTCTTCTGTAATTCAGATAACTTGGAATGTGGTTGATAGGGCTCACGGTGGTTTCCCATATTGATGACATGATTCATCATCTCTCGGTGCTGTTGCTGGCTTTGCTCGAAGAGACGGCATACTTGAGACAGTGCTGCTTCGTTGTCTTGTTGACTGGACTGACCCTGAGTGAAATTGTTGCTGGTCTGTGTCCCGTAAACCTCTTCTGGCTGATTGGGCATGGAGCGAGTCCACGGGCGAGACATTTTTTTCCAGTCTGGGGTATTATTTGCAAAACCCATGAGAAACACTATGCAGCACAAGAAAAATCTTGCAAAGGCAACAATTAAAAAGGCTTTAAGGTTTTTCAAGAAAACATAAACGATTTTGCACTGAGAAGAACTGCTTAACATAAATCTTACATGCGAAAAGCAAACACACGATACAGCACTCAGGATGCGCGTACACAATCCTGACATGTTATTTAGACTAGCGTACTACTCCGGAAGGCAGCAAACACACCAATACAAACTAGCGTACAGATAAAACAACACATCATACAGGCAGGCATAACACGCGGCTACTCGGTGCTCTCAGTCGGAGATGGTGAAGATCTCCTTCCCCTTGCCGATGGCAAGACTCAGCGGTCCAGGAGAGTCAACCTCCACCTCCTCTCTAGCTGGCTCCTGGCGCGTAACGCTGCGCTGCGGTGATGGTGCGGGGGCGACTGGCGGTAGAGCGGGTGCGGCAGGCGGTGCGGCTCTGACTGGAGTAGGAGCGATGACTCGGTCGAACTCCTCAGTGGTAGGCAGACGGCGAGCAGTGGCCAAAATGGCCGGTGCATAAGAGGCTGAAGACGAGACGAATGTCAGAGGCGGCGCCGTGTGGAGAAGCTCCTTCCTGCTGGCAGGACCGCCCCGGACTAAGTCCATGCGGGCAGCCACAAGATCATCTACGAGGTTGTCGAAAGACTCCTCCAGAGCCTTGAGATACTCCACAACCATCTCGATGGCTTCATCTCGTTCTCCCCGATGGCAGGCGAACGCATAGTGGCTGGTGTAAGGCACATGGAATGGGAGGTAGCGGTAGCGACGAGTCTTCATCGTAGGATGTCCCGAAGGCGAGCTATCGCCTCACGGGCAGCCATCTGCATGGCATGCCTCTCCGTAGGCATGGCCCTTCCCACAAAACGGAAGTGGCGAGCTGCAGAACGTCCTCCCTTGAATTGCACCACAGCTTGGTGCATAGACACGTCGTCACTGAGCTTGTGCTGATAGAGTGTGAACTCCGGGCGAGCTGCTGGCCCGATCGCGAGCTTGGTGATGGAGACGAGGAGCTTGACAAACCCCTCGGGCACGTTGGTGAACACTCGATTCTCACAGCTGCTGCCAGCCATCTACAAAAGTAGGCAAAAATTCTGAGTAGTCATGTCATAAATTTATGATGACCAACAGAAAATAGCTACAATTGCAAAATGCTGAAAAAGCACAAAAACGCTAATAACCGATTAGCGATCGCACCTAGTGGCTTCCTACAGTCAGCCTGGCTCTGATACCAAGCTTGTCACGACCGGTTTTTCAATAAAATAATTATTGAGAGACCAATCCCTTTTACGGACCAGCGAGGAAGAATTCCTTCTCACTGGTAGACAATATCTTGGTCACAGAAGAAAAATACCAGGAGTACTGAATATAATACAAAGTTGAGCGGAGACTGCCCAACAATTTATTACATGCACGCCGATAAAACAAGACGGCGGATAGGGTGGCAAACTACTAACTCACGATAATAATGGTGGTGGAAATATCACCTCGAAGCGAGTGATATGATTCCAGGAGACTACAGCTCTTCGAGCGTCGGAGTGAGGCTCGAGGAGACTTATTGCGGGTGGCGGAAGCGTATACAAAACAAGTGACCAATATCCGGGATCGCGCAGGACTGACTGGGACTCCTCTAGGCGTCGGACGCGCTATCAAACTCTTCATCCAAGAGATTGCCTTCGTCAACATCTGGCCAAATCAACAAGCCAGGTGAGTACTATGAAAGTACTCGCAAGACAGTTCGGACATAAGATATAACAAACGTAAACATGAAGCATATGAACACGTTAACCAGTGCGATCAGACATAGAGATAATAAATACTGGGTGCCAAGCGAGGGTCTGAATGACACCTCGAGCGGAAACTGCAGAATAGTAATACTGGTGCCAAACGAGTGTCTGAAAGACTCCTCGAGAGGAAAATGCAGAATAATAATACTGGTGCCAAACGAGTGTCTGAAAGACTCCTCGAGCGGAAAATGCAGAATAGTAATACTGGTGCCAAACGAGTGTCTGAAAGACTCCTCGAGCAGAAAATGCGGAATAATAATGCCACAGTCGGGCGTCGGGGCGACACCACATAAAGGGCTTATAACAGAAAATAAAGACAGTGCATGCCACAGTCGGACGTCTGAGCGACATCACATAAAGGGCTTATATTTAAAGAAGAAACAAGAACACGCCACAGTCGGACGTCTGCGCGACGTCACATAAAGGGCTTATATTACAGTTCAATAATACAATAGTTCGGGAACATAAATTATCACAAGCATGAGACAATATAAAGTTAGTCCATCCACAGGAATAACAATAAATCTGGATTTACCACTTGAGCTTGTTCACCGGGGACAAGTTTTCCACGCGGATAGATATGGATATAATGTTTTCACTACTTGATCATGGATACGATGATTTGGAAGGAATTGACTCTGCAGAGTTTGTACTTAACCACAGCCAACGGATTTCAGTAGTCACGGGGACTAGTTCCGTCTACGGTGTTTTGGAAGAAACACGTCTAACCAGTACACACCCAATTCAACCTTCCGAAGCCAGGGATCACCCTCGGCAACGTTCAAGAAAAACCTTGAGACGGGGAGGCTACAACCTCGCGTAGCATGGGATCAAATTTCTATACGCGCGCTTTAAGGGGGTGCCCCCCCTCTCGGTCCCAACCGGAAACACCCATGCCCCCTGACCGGATGACTGGCTTTAATCCTGGGCCAAGGTACCATCATCCCGGCCTCTCTGTTTGGTGTGTACACGGAAAGAGGTTACCAACTTACTAAACCGCATCCTGGCAATGAAACATGTGGTAGCACGGAAGGGGGAAAGAACGATAACGTGGCTCCAACCACGTTAACATCGGAGAAAGTCAGATGACGCAAGGCTGGTATGCTACAACAGTACCACCTTGCTGCCCTTCATGTCACCACATGATTAGGCCATCTCTCATCAGAGATCATCGCAACTTTGGAACATGCGGGAAAAGAACGATAACGTGGCTCCAACCACGTTAACGTCGGAGAAAGTCGGATGACGCAAGGCTGGTATGCTACAACAGTACCACCTTGCTGCCCTTCATGTCACCACATGATCAGGCCATCTCTCATCAGAGATCATCGCAACTTTGGAACATGCGGGTAGTTGCCTTACAAGCAACGAGGTATTTACCGACACTCATATGCCTCGCACAAACTTTCAAGCAAACATGCAAAACACTTATCATATCAAATGTTCAAACATGCTTGCCTGGTTCGGAGAAGTCGGAGTCTAGCTCGGCGAAGTTCGCGGCTCCGTCACCTCTTCCGGAACCTACGGCAATCACGAAACGGGTACTAACGTGAAAACCAATGGGTGCACAGAAACTTTTCCAAATATTTTTCAAATAAATCCCATAAAAAACTAGACAAAATTTGAAGATTGTCAGAAAAAGAATCACTCAAAAATCCCTTTTTATTAAAAAGTTATAAAGGTTTCTGTCCAGGGACTTATCTGTAATGAAACAGAAAAGTTCCAGGGTTTTAACTGAGAAAACAGAAAACGGTTCGATTGGAAATGCGCAAGCTCAAGAGGGAAAGCGTATTTTGCCCGAAGGCGCCAACAGAAAACGGTTCGCAGGAAGAATAGAACAGAGGCTGACATGCGGGGTCCACATGTCAGGTTTGAAAAGCTCGCCGGCCCGAACGGGTGGACGCCGGTCGAACCACGGCGAGTTAGGAGAACGGAGGGTACCAAGAGCTTCAGCGTCTTCTTCCGCGTCGGTGGGTGGTGGACTCGACCAACGGGGAGCACCACGTCGACGGCGACACTATCTCCGGCGGGCGGCGGCTCGGGGGTGGGAATCGGTGGAGGCTGCAACTCGAATTGAGCGGGTGAAGAGGGATGCATGGTGAAGCTACTGGCAAGAGAATGGAGGCGGAGGAGCACACACGGGGGCGAATCGAGCTGGATCCCGTGGCGGGTCGCGGCGGCCGGAGTCGAGGAAGGAGACCTCCTCGGGGCTCTTCCAATGGCTAGGCGTGCTCTAGGTGGAGTGCAGGGATGGTGGGTGCTCGAGTTGAAGCTCGGGGCCTCTATTTATAGGCGGATCGACGGGGTGGCCGTGAACGGAGAATCTCCGGCGAGCGATTACAGCGGAGCAGTGGATTGGCAGGAGGTTTGAGTGGCCAGGCAGCATCAGTGGAGGTTACTGGAGTCGTTCCACAGCTAAACAGAGTTGGTCTTGGCGTAATGGCGTCGGTCCACGGTGAGGTGACCGCACGGGCTCAACGGCGGCAGAGAGCGCGCTCTGCGCCCTACGGTTCACGACGAGGGCGGCAGCGGGTTCGGGGGAGTGGAGGGCCACGCGGCGAGCTCCGGTGGTTTGGGCGGCGCTGGGTGGCGTCGTCGGCGCCGTGTCTCTCGCTGGCGGCCGCAAAGCCGCCGCTGGCGTCGGTCACGGGGCGGCGCACCTTCTGCTGCTCGTCGCGGACGCCCGCAAGGTGCCAGGCGTTCGTGCGGTGCAGGAACAAGAGGGAGGGGACGAGGAGCAAGGCGACACAGTGGCACTGGCGAGATCGACAACCATCTCTGAAGAAAACGACAGTGGGCACTGAACTGAACTCTGAATTTTTCTGAACTTGATATGACCATGCACTGCAGGTGTTCGACAGAAAGATTTGGGAATGAGATAAATTTTTCTGGGGCTGTAACTTGGTGAGGTGACCACTCAATGCACCCAGAGGCTGCCTGATTTTACTTGGAATTTTTGGAGAAGGTTTTGAATGAATTTCACCAAATTTGACAAATCTGGTCCAAACTTGCAGCAGGTGTAGTTTGAAAATTTTGAACTGAAGACCAGTGGATCTTCATGGATCTTGGTTGAGGGTTCAAAGGACTAGGAGGGAAAAGTGGTTTGGGGGCAAAAATCAAGACAGAAAGTGGAGTTCCTTTGTAAATCTCCAAGTGCTAGAAGAGAAGGCAGAAATTTGTTTGAATAAGATTTAAATGGAAATAATCACATGGGGAGGTTCAACTTGCTGGATTTGATGCAAATCATGATCCAAGGTGAGGGAAGGGTTAGGGGAGAGGATTTGCACTAAGGCCATGGCAAGAAGGAATTGTTGAAAGTGGCAAAGGATTATTCCAAAAGCCATAGTGTATTTGCAAAAGATTTTTCAAAAGTTATTTTCCCCAATGAAAAAAAACATTTTGTCTTGAGTCCAAATGAAAAGCAAGAACCTCCAAGACCAAAGACAGATCTTGGGTGAATCCAAATAAAACTTTTGCCAAAAAAAATATTTGAGAGGGAGAGTTCTCTTGAAGAAAAAATTTAAATCACTCCCCTCAAGTTAAATAAAAATCTTTTTGAAAAATCCAAATAAAAACTTGGGTGTCACATAACTCTGTTACAAAACATGATCATCTCATACAATAAAATTTAGCATCATGTCTTGACCATATCACATCACAACATGCCCTGGAAAAATAAGTTAGACGTCCTCTACTTTGTTCTTGCAAGTTTTACGTGGCTGCTACGGGCTGAGCAAGAACCGTTCTTACCTACGCATCAAAACCACAACGATATTTCGTCAATAATGTGCCGTTTTAACCTTCACCAGGCGTAGCCACACTTGATTCAACTAAAGTTGGACAAACTGACACCCGCCAGCCACCTGTGTGCGAAGCACGTCGGTAGAACCAATCTCGCATAAGCGTACGCGTAATGTCGGTCCGGGCCGCTTCATCCAACAATACCGCCGAATCAAAGTATGACATGCTGGTAAGCAGTATGACTTGTATCGCCCACAACTCACTTGTGTTCTACTCGTGCATATAACATCTACGCATAAACCTGGCTCGGATGCCACTGTTGGGGAACGTAGTAATTTCAAAAAAATTGCTACGCACACGAAAGATCATGGTGATGCATAGCAACAAGAGGGGAGAGTGTCGTCCACGTACCCTCATAGACCGTAAGCGGAAGCATTATGACAACGCGGTTGATGTAGCCGTACGTCTTCACGATCGACCGATCCTAGTACCGAACATACGGCACCTCCGCGATCTGCACACATTCAGCTCGGTGACGTCCCACGAACTCACGATCCAGTAGAGCTTCGAGGGAGAGTTCCGTTAGCACGACGGCGTGATGCCGGTGTTGATGAAGCTACCGACGCAGGGCTTCGCCTAAGCACCGCTACAATATGACCGAGGTGGATTATGGTGGAGGGGGGCACCGCACACGGCTAAAAGATCAATGATCAACTTGTGTGTCTATGGGCCCCCCCTCCTCCGTATATAAAGGAGTGGAGGAGGGGGGAGGGCCGGCCCTCCTATGGCGCGCCCTGGAGGAGTCCTACTCCCACCGGGAGTAGGATTCCCCCCTTCCATGAGTAGGAGTAGGAGGGAAGGAAGGAGGAGAGAGGGGGAAGGGAAAAAGGGGGCGTTGCACCCCTTCCTTGTCCAATTTGGACTAGAGGGGGAGGGGGCGCGTGGCCTACCCTGGCCGCCCTTCCTCTCTCCACCAAGGACCATGAGGCCCATTACACTCCCCGGGGGGTTCTTGTAACCCCCCGCTACTCCAATATTCGTCCGAACTCATCCGGAACCCTTCCGAAGTCCAAACATAGTCATCCAATATATCGATCTTTATGTCTCGACCATTTCGAGACTCCTCGTCATGTCCGTGATCATATCCAGGACTCCGAACTACCTTCGGTACATCAAAACACATAAACTCATATTACCGATCGTCACCGAACGTTAAGCGTGCGGACCCTACGGGTTCGAGAACTATGTAGACATGACCGAGACACGTCTCCGGTCAATAACCAATAGCGTAACCTGGATGCTCATATTGGTTCCTACATATTCTACGAAGATCTTCATCGGTCAAACCGCATAACAACATGCGTTGTTCCCTTTGTCATCGGTATGTTACTTGCCCGAGATTCGATCGCCGGTATCTCAATACCTAGTTCAATCTCATTACCGGCAAGTCTCTTTACTCGTTCCGTAATGCATCATTCCGCAACTAACTCATTAGTTACAATGCTTGCAAGGCTTATAGTGATGTGCATTACCGAGAGGGCTCAGAGATGCCTCTCCGACAATCGGAGTGACAAATCCTAATCTCGATCTATGCCAACTCAACAAGTACCATCGGAGACACATGTGGAGCACCTTTATAATCACCTAGTTACGTTGTGACATTTGGTAGCACACAAAGTGTTCCTCCGGTATTCGGGAGTTGCATAATCTCATAGTCATAGGAACATGCATATGTCATGAAGAAAGCAATAGCAATATACTAAACGATCAAATGCTAAGCTAATGGAATGGGTCAAGTCAATCACATCATTCTCTAATGATGTGATCCCCTTAATCAAATGACAACTCATGTCTATGGCTAGGAAACTTAACCATCTTTGATTCAACGAGCTAGTTTTGTAGAGGCATACTAGTGGCACTTTGTTTGTCTATGTATTCACACATGTACTAAGTTTCCGGTTAATACAATTCTAGCATGAATAATAAACATTTATCATGATATAAGGAAATATAATTAACAACTTTATTATTGCCTCTAGGGCATATTTCCTTCAGTAGGAACATAGTAAGAAAAGGGAATAACAGTTGATTGCTTAAATACTATACAATTTATTTGATATTGCTGGGTAAGTCAACATGCAGATAGTTGAAAAGAAAACTTACTTCGAACAAAGTCTTGACGGATGATATCATCGGGGAAGTTACATATATCTCATGACCAGGCCCTTTTATGTGCAGTGCAATTATAGTGCCAACTTTCAGTTCATAAAACTTAAACATTTCTTTCCAAAAGCCAGTGCCAAAATAGGAGTCACCACGTTCATCAAGTCTTACAGTAGCAACGATTGTAAATCCATAGTTTGTGTGCAGTATGACATCCCTGCAGTCTTGATTTATGTAAAGGGAAAGATTGTGCACTACAGATTCTGTTGCATAGCAAGGGAGGCACTGCAGAAAATGGTAGGATTTTTAAGGAAAATATGGTAACATGCAAAAATGGGCCCAAATTGAATGAACTATACAGCAGTCGAAATCGAAGGACAAAAATTTATAATTAAACAGATAGGGTAAACATGATGTCATGGAAATATGAGAGTAATCGAAAGAACAATAAATCATTAATTTGCCTAATATAGAAAGAAGAGGGGATAAATCCCCTTTGACGTATATGGTGCATGTGGCAGCTTTTATCCAAATATAGTAATATTTAGAATATGGTCAGGAAATTAGGCCATGCCAGCCGATCTGGGTGAGATTGAACATACCGCGCGCATCCTCTAGTCATCTGGTACGGTGAGATGGAATGTCTGGCGGAGGCCGCAAGGTCCTGATGCGTCCGCGCATTGTACACTCTATGAAAGGAAGAAAACCCTCAAATCAGCTCGAATAAAAATGAATTCACGGCGGTTTTCAGCCGGGTGATTAAAGGAGGTAGATGAACTAGGATAAGAGATGACATAATATCTCATTAAATTAGTTACCTTGTTGTCCATGAGAAAGAACCCTCAGTACGGTAGATTCCCCAACCGAGCGGAGCTGGGTCGACCGCGAGCAGCGTCGAGAAAGTCGATGGCGATAGGCGGCGGCAAGCGGAAGTGGCGAAATGTGGTGGGCTTTGCCGGCAGCCTGGCGGCGGCGGCAAGCGTTGTGCTAAGTGTTTACCGCCGCGATAGGCGGTGCCATGCATAGACGCAGAGAGCTTGTGCAGGTGTGAATGGGGACCGGAGCGGGTGGTGGGCGGGGTGAGGGTTTTTGTGACGTGGGGATGGTGAGGGTTTTCTTTTATATTTTTTGAATTGGGTGGTGAGCGTTTTCTGTCCTACAAAGAATTTTGGAGGCGACGGTTTGCTAGAGCCAATTGTGTGTGATTGACGCAACAGGCAAGATGAAAGTCATTGCATACAGTTCCAATTTTGGGAACCGTGTGTGATTGACATACTACCTGCGTCCTGGTTTATTGGTCCCCATTGTAATTTTTACCAAATTTTGACCAAATATTTAACTAACAAATGTTTATGCATGTTACCAAAAATTATATCACTGAACACTATGCTCAAATACCCATCCAACGATATAATTTTTGCTGGCCTGCACTAACATTTTGTGAGTTAAACCTTTGGTCAAAATTTAACACAAATTACAAAGGCGACCAATAAACCAAGACGGAGGTAGATTCCATCAACCGAACTGATTGCATCCATATCCCATGGTTACACATATGTAAACATAGATTAAACATACTCAGACATAGATAATAAGCGTACACGTACACAAGCATAGTTCAACCATAAGTACATATATAGTTCAACCGCCATTAAGCATACTCAAGCGTACATAGTTCGATCCCACATCTCATCTCACATGCTGGCACGATCCTGAATCTTCTCCAGGTACTCGGCGTACGCGTCGTGCGCCACCCTACGAGAATACTTCTACTTGAAGGAGCCAATGGCCCGTCCTCTTGCATGCGCCAGAACACTTAGATACGCGTCATGAAGCTTGTGGTTGCAAAATGGGCATCGATAGCCGCCGTTCCAGGTCCTAATACGCCTGTTACGCATTCCCACATAAAGCTCTCTCAGGATTTGCCTCTTGTACCTCCTCTGGCCATCTTCATCCTTGCTGTCCACATCGTCAGACAGCACCTATACAAATAGTAAAACAAATTTGGCATCAAATCAATGATTACATGTCATGAAGTAGGATTAGGAATTTATGGCTATTTATTTATACATATCCAGAGATTATGGTTCGATTTTTAAACACAGTCGACTATGTATAGACCAATCTTGAAGAAAATAATGGCACAAATATATTTAGGTCATTCAAAATCAATTGTCAAGTCCTAGCTAGGAATTATTAGCACGAACACCAACCCTAGTCGGATTACTAGCAGAAATCATTTGCACAGATGAAACAACTAATCACTTATCACTTGTACCATTCAAACAATCAATACACTACAAGGATCTAATGAAACTTACTCAGATTTCACGGATTGGGAGAACATAACCATATGATTTCTATTCCAAAAAGGGGGAGGCAGGAGTAACCAGAGAAACCCTATGATCTATTTGACACATAAATGGGTATAGATGCCTAACCAGCTGTCCGTCGTTGTCGGAGTCGTCGTTGGAGTCGTTGCCGGAGTGGTCGTCGGACTCATCGCCGGGGTCGTCACCAGAGTCGGTGTGGGACTCTGCCTCCGGCTGTGGAAGGTTGACGCCATTGACGACGTCAGGGTGCAACGATAACTCGCAGGCGGTGAAGACAACCTCTGTCTCCATCTCCATGCTGTGCTACAGTGCTTTAGCAGCCCCGGAGTCGCCACTCCCTCCGATGGGGCGCTTCGGCGGCATCCTCATACACTGACGACTTTGAGGACTGAGAGTGGCGTCGAGGATGCAACGGAGAGAGAGGATTGTGTGTGTGTGGTGAGGATGGGGGGTGCGGCCGCTCGGGCGCACCATTAATATGTCTTAGTGGGAGTTGTGGGAGAGAGGCGAGCAGCGGTCAAACCGATGGCTCGCCTCCCGGTGAGCCTGCACACCGGACTGCTGGCATGCCTACCAAAGTTTCACACAACTACTCACACACCTCCCGATGACACTGTGCAACGAGCATGCCTCCGTCAATTCACACACCTGGACGCACGCCTCCTGGTCTGCGTGCGCGGTGGACTGCTCGCATGCGTCCCATTAACTCACGCCTGCTCGCACGGCACACGGGTCGCGCAGTGGCACGCATATTGTTTTTCTATCTGGATGATTAATGCTGCCGCTTTATTGCTTAACCGAAGCATGGCACGTATCCATTGTTGGTCTAACGCTCACGGTTCGAATAAATATTTTGTTTGGGATATTGGTTCCCAATTATTAATAATCTCCCGTTTGTAATTAGATAAAGATTACATCAAAACTGGTCTCAAATTTGACAAAAAAGTACAATGCCACTTTGTATTGGTGTCCATATGACAACACGATAAGTTTCATGAAATTCAAATAAGTTTTGGATGTACTAGAATTTAAAAATCAAGATTATCAATATTTGAAATTTGTTGCACGGGGAGTAAACATGCACCCTGTGAGACACATATGTTTTTGCAATCCATTTAGGTGCACTGTCACGTGTGCATGTAGCTCAAATTTGATTTTTGCACATTATACCCGTAGAGAATCAATCAATTAATGTACTAAAACGTCTTAATGATCTCTGTGATTTTTTTGAAATTAAAATGTCCCTCCTTTGGTAACATATGTTCACCACGGGATAATTAATTTAACATGCATCATAGTTGCGGTGGATTCGCGGTGTGTGTGTGGGTGTGTGTGTCTGGGGGTGGCGGGTGGCTCGCAATACACTACGAGTTGTGAGCCACCGTGTGGGTTGGCCATTTTGTTAGGCAAGCCGGTGCCACATCAGAGTCGTGAATTCATTATTTAAAACATTACACAACCCTTTCATACATACATGTTTTTGCCACATGCAGTCGATGGTTGTCCTACACGACACCCGATACTCGCGTGTGACGCTTTCTGTGGGCCCGCGAGGTCGTCGTCCATCACTTTGACGAACAGCCGGTAGTGAGGTTAATTTGACCAGAAAGGTAGAATCTTTTTTGTTTGTGTTATGGTGATATATAGTACGCGTCGAATAGGTGGGAGGGGACTAGCATATATACTATACGTACGCGTCCGTGAACAAGTACACCTCACTCGGTGTCGGGACTTTTCGGTTTCCGAGGCACGTGCCACATCAAAATTGTGAAATTTGCTATTCAAACATCACACAACATCTCTTTGGGCCACATGCATGCACGCGGTGGTTATCCTAGCTAGGACACTCACGTGTGACGCTTCCATCTGTGGGCCCACGAGGCCATCATTGATGCATGCATGTATCAGTTTGAGCTACATCGGGAGAGGGTAATTAATTTCACCATTGATGAGGATTCTTTTGGGTTGTACATATTACGGCAGGAGCATATAGTATGTGGTGAAGAGGAGGAAGGGGACCATCATATGTAGTAGGCTTCATGAACCTCGCTCTGTGTGGGTGCATGGTTCACAGTTTTGAGGCATGTGGCACATTAAAGTTGTGCATTTAGGGTATTCAACATATATATGTTTGGCCCACATGCAAAGCGGTGGTGGTTGTCCTCTCGCACCCACTTAAGCGATTATCGGCAATGTCGATGCTTTCCATCTGTGGGCCCGCTTGGTCCATCACTACTTTTTGCCTGACAACAAGAGAGGTTAATTTGACATAGGAGGGGATTATTTTTTATTTGTAATACGGTATATATATATATATGTCATGCTCTGGGATGACATGCATGATACAATTTGAGCACACACACATGCAAGTGTATGCATGAATCCCTCCCATCGAGTCGAAGTGGCTAGTACAACGACACGTCATGAACCGATCTCGCTCTGTGTGGGGAGCTAGTGTACGATTTTTGACGCACGCGCCACATCAATGTTGTGAAATGGTATTCAAACATGCATGCACGCATCACCTCCATACATATGCATGTAGTGGTTGCCTTCGAACGGTACACTCCCTCGCGTGGTTATCGGTGACAAGCCTATATATTCGTGGGCCCGTGTGGACATCCATGATCACCTTGACTGACAACAATAGAGGTTAACATGGCGGATTCTTCATTTGGTTCATGTTATCAGAGTATAGGTCATGGTGATATTCAGACCTAATTATGTTTGACCGCATATACTATGCACGCATGCATGCATGAATCCCCGTCGTTGGCTTGAAGTGTAGTGTAACATACATATGCATCGTCAACCTAACCATCACTCAGTGTGGGGATTTCTAGTTCGAAATCACGGTGCCACGTCAAAGTTGTTCCATTTTTACTAAAAAACACACCTCTCCATACATATGTTTGGGCCACACGCATGCAGTGGTTGTCTTCGGGGACTAGCTACTTGTGTGATTATTGGCGAGCTAGCCCATCTCTGGGGTCGCATGGACGGCAATCACTTTGACCAACAACAAGAGAGAGGTTGTACGACCAAGGTGGATTATTCTTGGTCCGTTTTATGATCCATCTTGGTGAGATATGACTCTCTGGCCCGCCGATTGAAAGTGTGTGGGGGGGCTGCTATGTACTTCGCACTTTGCTAGGTGAACCTCGGTTGGGGGGGCATGCATTCATAGCTTAGGATTCCCTTCGTGGCGACACTAGGGGAGCTGCTAGCTACTTTGCACTTTGCCTAGGTGAACCTTGGTTGGGGGGGCATGCATTCATAGCTTAGGATTCCCTTCATGCCG